>NC_087218.1:38795523-38851437 GCF_015104395.2 Macrobrachium nipponense | reverse complement strand
ACCGTGATCGGGATATGGCTGCCGTACCAATATCCTGTGCCAAAAAATTATATTCATGGTCGAAATTTTTGTGAGACCATCTCCTTTACATTTACCAAAAAGTTTAACAGTGCTACCTTTCTACTAGGTATGTCTAATCATAAACACTGGCAGAGCAGGTGTGGGCACGACCCCAGTTTAGGCTACCTAATGTAAACAAACTTCCTAACCAGATCTCACAGAAACTAAGGAGGTCTAAAGCTATTACCGATAATATAACTTCTGGAGTAGGTGCAGTCGTTACCTAAAGTAACCTACGAGATATCTAAATGATTACTAGGTACTCCGTTCCGGAGCAGACTGGACTTTGTGGTTACTATGCAGCCTTCGGTTGGATAGAACAGTGCCTGGGGTTACTCCGTTACTCAAGTCACATACCTAGTGGCGATATAAATCGATAAAACCAAGATTATCTGATATTTTAAGGAAGCTATTAGAGGAAGGATAGAATGTTAATCATTATACCAGAGGAAACCAGCACCAAAGTGACCAAATCAAAAGAAAAACAAACCAAAATACCAAGATACCCAACGTACGAGATCTTGACATTCCTTCGGTGCCACTTCAGGTTTCCTTTCCACATTGGGTATAATAGGTGAAAGACACCATTGGCATCCTGTCACTTACCTCAGGAGCTGACTAGCAGTTTTCATCTCATGTAAAAGGCCGAAAGAAAATTCATTGGATGCAGCTCATTGTGATACTACTTGCTCGGACGTCTGTGAATCTAGCAGATACTCTTTTAACTGCTCTTTGGGAGAAGCGGGCACAATTTTTTAAGCAGATACTTTGTCACGATGGAATGACGAAGGTAATATATATACTGTAGCTACAAAATTTTCCCTTCCTATGGTAATATCATAATTCCTGAGGCATTTAATTGTAATTTTATAACTGCATATTCTCGATAGAATAAATGATTTAAGCCTTTTTTTCTTCACTTCTTGAAACGCAAGTGACTTCGTGACGTAGAAGGCACTGCCCGGCTCCCCCGAAAGCGTTGAGATAAACGAAAAGCAAAGGAAATTCCATTTTTGTCCCGTCTGATTACCATTTTTGTATATTTAGGGTAATAAGTTGACATGTATATATATATATTTATATATATATAGATAGTTGACTTGTTATATATATATAATATAATATATATATATATACTATATATAATATAATTATATACACCTTGATAGAATGACGAATTGGTAAGGAAGGGGAAACGGAAATGATTGTCTCATAATACTTGGAAGTATATGCAATGGATTATCTGAGTCACTAAATATGTGAAGCAAGGAAAGCAGCTTAACCTCTGCAATATAGGGTTATGAGAGCCCCCTTTACGTGTATATTATGAGGACGAAAAGAAAAAATGGACAATGTTGAAGTTCGTAGCTTGCATAGCAGGTGTCGGGTAAGAATGGATGATAGTAGGTAGAGAGAAAACTGGTAAAAAGATGGTTTACTCATATGAAGAGAATGAAGGATAATAGGTTGGACAAGGGTTTGTTTTTAGCGGTCCTCTTTCAACAGAATTCCAAGACAACTTATTGCGTTTTCTACGACACTATAAGCTTTTTATTTATCTCAACCAAAAATCATGTTGAATATAATGGAGACCTTATAACCACAAGGTATTCAATGTGTAAATTTTTTTTTGTTTCTCACCCAATGAGAGCAGTAAAAGGGTATCCAAAAATAAACCAGTATGATGATAATGGCAATGATAACTCTCATTGCCAAATGAAAGTAAATTTTCGGCCAAAATAAACAAGGTATTATGCATTTTGAACTCTGTAGGTGTGGAAGCTACAAAACCCTCAAAGTAGCCTTGACAGTATTTACGACTGAAATGAGGTATTTTAGTAAAGTTGCAAATTGCAAGAACTAATAATCAAATAATAGTTTTGATTACGAACTGGCTCACTTTGTTTTTAAGCAAAATGTTCCCAGAGTTAACGGATGTTGCTCTGTTTCTTCAACGCTTTTCACGAGGATGTTGGAACATCACGGTTTGTTTTGAGTCTTTGGTCCATGTTATGGCTTTTGTTAGTCCTGGCCTCCTAGGGCTCTCTTAATGGTCGTTGTTAGTCTTCAGGAATTTTTCATGGTTGTTGCTGGTCTTAGGATTCTTTCAGAGCTGTTGATGGTCGATGGTCCTTGTGACTGTTGAGGTGTTTGTGCTCTCACCATGATTGAAAGAAGCTCCGAGACCCTTGATAATTGATGGTTGGAATGGTTTTTGAAGTTCAGTCATATTTGCTGATGAGCTGGCTTGCTGGCTGTTTATTGTCTTTGGATTTCGTAATGGTTACCGATTGTTTTTCGGTACTCGAGGCTGAGGATAATTTTTGGACCATCCAGAGTTTTTGGGTAGAAGGGAATGTGGAGAGGAGTGCTTGGTCTGCTAGTCTGATCGAGCTGAATAAATTTGTTTTCTTTGTGAAAGTGTTTGCTTTGTACATGTAAAATCATCATTAGAAAACAGCTTCAAAGAACCCGCATTGTAGCTAGCGGAAGAGGAACGAACTTATCCCACTTGTAGATCCGAGAGGAAACATAACCCCAATTATTTTGATGCAGTGCATTTAACAGTGAATGAATGTATAATAAATTCAAAACTCAATAACTGTGCTGACGGATAAAACTGATCAGCAATATAAAGGATATCTAGGTTCAAACATTTGTGGGAAGAACCTGTTAATGACAGCAAATTTGACTCGGGATGTTGAATGTTACGAAGGAGACTAAATAATTAGAAGGAGACTATAGACTGGATACCTAATCTCATGTAAACCATTTTTGATTGTTGGAGGACGGTGTAGCTGATGCATCAATTAACAGAAACTGTTATTTACAGCCAATATCTGATTTAACTGAGAAAATAAGTTTGCTATTTAATTAACCTGTGACAGGTGGGACAACCAACATTCTAAAATATAATCACAAGGCTATTGGTGAAAAAGTTATGGCACAGTGTTGTACGTATGACATACATGACAAATATGTCATGATCTGCGTTTACTGTCAGACACACAGTGAGAACGTGTTGCTTTTATGAACTTGAGGATCTTCAGTGCTTAAAACATGAAAAACAGTCGGGGGGTAGTTTGAGTGGTTGGTCAGCAAGATAAAGAAATCCGAAAATAAAGACGAAGTACAAGGATCTAAAAGTGGAAGGGAGGAAACCCCACAGTTGCTCAACGAAGAGGGAATGCAGACAAATGAATAAATAGTGGATGCAGCTAGGGGCCGAGGGGACACTGCAAATACCATTTAGTAATGCCTACAGAGCACCACGTGAGATGCACTAACGGCACTGATTCCTTACGGGGTATTGAGTGTTGCGATACTGAAGATCTGACAAGTTAGGTGAAATATGCAGCACGATTCAGTGAATGTCATTGCGAATACGTGTGCAAGAGAATAAAAATGACAGTCCAGCAGAGTGCCTTCGGTGAAGACATGACCTGATAAAGAAACCTACACAAAATACAGTAATCCACCGAATTCCTCTGGGGTATTAAAATTTACGCAACACATAAGACGCCTTCTGACTGTAAAGTCACTGAATTAAGAAATTGTTTAATTTTCAATGATGGTGTCATCTGTACATATGAATTGTTTTCTTGAAATCTTTGTTGTCTGGCACTTATAGTTCCTCGTGAAAATCTAAATAAAGAAGACAAATGTGTTTAAAAAATTATCCAAGTCCATGAAAAGGTTAAGAGTGACGACATTCCTTTTACCACTCTCAAGGAGTGGTATCAAAGATAGTACATATTGGTATCTTCAGGGTAGAACCTGCCTTTTTGTCACACATCTTCGTAACGGCCAAACTTATCCATAGAAACTAATAGTGAACGTTTACTCCACACTCGAGTAATTTCAGGCCATATCTGTGGGCCATTTTCAAGAGATGTTTGGGTTGTCAGCCTGGGTCAAGGCCCAGCAGTCTTCTGGAACTTCTCGTTGAGCTGTCATTTATGTGATGGCTGTTCTGGTTTCCTTGGGAGTTGCTAATCCCCTCTTGTCGCTCTGATATCCTGAGCTGATGTCAATGGGATTAACCATTAGCAACTCTCAAGGAAACCAAAACAGTCATCACATAAACGACAGCTCAACGGGAAGTTCCAGAAGACTGCTGGGCCTTGACCCAGGCTGACAACCCAAACATCTCTTGAAAATGGGCCACAGATAGGGTCTGAAAGTACTCGAGTGTGGAGTAAAATTAAATGTAAATACTTAGAAGTAAACAAGTTACACAGTGATTTTGTGGGTTTCTTTTTCAATCTTCAGAAGAAAACTGAAAGTTTTTGTTTGGTTCATAATGGAAGTGGTGTTCTGCAATGCCGCAATGAAGCTAAATTCACCAGGCCCATGAACTATTCAACCTCTGTTAGACTAAAATCTGGCTTGTGTACACAAAGAACAAAGCTTAATACTGTTATTGCTCTGCAGACATTTTAAAAAAATAAATCGGCCTCCAATAGTCATTTTGTTCATGCACCGGTGTGTACAACCGCAATCGATACAACTACTGATATTACAGCCATGTTTTTTATGAGACATTCTATCAAAACGTGTTAATGTGTAAGAAATACGTAGGTTGGCTGACGAATTTAGAACCCGCGGGATTCTCGGATTACTAGTGCGTTACAAAAACTAACTTTTCTGGTTTCTGATAACTCATTAAACTTGGTTATGTAAAAAAAAAAAATTCAAAAGTAGGAGTTCAGTTGGAAAGGTAATGTCGTCCCTAAATTGTAAAGACGACTAGTGTCGTTCAAAACAGGATATTATCACTAGCAAGCAAGCATGTAAGACACATGCAGACGTACGTAACTGTGTCGTGAACATGTTCGATTGTACACAAAGGGAGTGGTGAGAATTCGGCACTCATTCCTGTTCCAGGCGCTGACAGAGGCAAGAGATGGATGACCAGGAATTTGTGATAGACCAGGAATATTTGATTCTGATAGTTGACACCATACATGGTCCTGAATTAGTACTGGTCATGTTAGATCATTACTACGCTCTGTTGCAGTTGAGAGTAATATATTAGGCACACCAGCTTCAATAAGAGTGTTTGTGATGAAAACTGTAATGGAACTCCAAGAGAGTTTGTGCAATATGACTAGTAAACGGTGAAACATTCTGTGGGATCTGACGCACGGCTGGTGAGGCTTGTGTATAGATGTATGAAGTGGCTAGGGTCATCATGGAATTTTTCTGCACGGTGTTCATCCACGTTCTTGCAGCTCAAGTGCCAAGGTGGCGCTGATTATTTCCCTTTATTTTCATGGGAGCCAACCGCATTTAGGGGAAACGGGTTGTAAGGTTAAGCAATCCTCATGCCCAATAAATAAATCAGGCACGTAACAAAACACAATAGATATTTCTATGGCATAAAGAAGAAGAAATTGTGACAAATTGACACTGCTTGAGAACCAAGAATAGATCTCGTTCGCAGGCATTCGTGTATTAACACGAAATCCACCCCTACCAGGTCGTCGTTGTTTTGACGTGTCAAAGACACGTTTTCTATAAACGCGTATATCCTCCGTCCTAGGTGCTGCTTGTCTTTCACACATATGTATTTCTTCTTTATAAGGATGGCTCCAGAGGGTATTAGAATGGAATGGGGTGTGAAATTCAGGTTAAAGGCCAAGCGATGGGACCTTTGAGGTTAGTGAGAGTTTGGGGAAATTTTGTGTAAAGAGGTTTTAAAGGGTGTAACGGGGAGGACCCTGCAGTGGCACTACGAAGCATTTGTCAGGAGATAGTGGAAAGTAAGATGGAGGAAAGAAAATATGAACGGAGGCATAATGTAACAGTAATGAAAGGGGTACGCTGCGCTAGAGGTCGAGGAAAGGCTGTAAAGAACTTGAGTAATACCTCAGCGCACCACGTAAGGTGCACAGACGGTACCCTCCTATGGGGTCTAGAGGGTATTATAGGTTCTAGATTTTCAGTAAGTCTTCTTGGATGACGTTGCAAGGCCCACACCCTTCCACAGTGGACTAGCTGCCAAGTATACTTCCCTATTTAGGTTAATAAATATACCTACACTTAATCACGAAACAATAAAACACGGTGTTGCTGTACATTGCATAGAAGTTTACTGATTATTCCAACATTTGCCTTTGTAATTTGTCAGCTGGCCAGTGTTTACATTTAGCAGGAAAGACAATCGTTATACGGTAACTGAAGGCAGAGATAAAAGGGAGAGAGAGAAAGAGTAGCGAGTCGTGTGAACTTGAAGCGTGATTTTCATTATTATTGTAAAAAAATACATTTATATAAACTACGTACACCGACAACTTTAAAAACAATTTGTACACTTATACTCTAAACAGAGATGAATTGAATCGTTTCATGAGTAAGTTATCTTGTCAGCTGGTTACGAGGAAAGTTTTCGTAAAAAGAGTATACTGGATGACTTTGTGCTATTCACCAAAAATCGTTAGCAACCTTCACGCACGCAACTTCGTCTGCCATGTTTACATGTTATTCTCACGGCGATTCTCACGTTCACTGAAAAATACAAACATTTTCAGTTCTTCTAATACTTTACACTACTCTTTATAGTATTATAATATCAATAATTTAGTAACTTTCCACATTCGGAAAATCTGTAAGTCAATATCGTTAACGTATTGATGAGGAAAGTTATTTTAACTTCTGTACCTAATTTGCGGGTGTCGGAAGCTGTTAGTTGTGTGTATTTACTCTATAATTGGTGGCTACGACTTTAATGATTTCCGTTCTTAATACGATAACAAGGCAACGCTTAACATTCATCTGGAGGTGTTCCAGTTGATATGTGTAACAGAAGTTCGCTTGAGTACGGTACACCGTACGCTGACAACATACCGAAAACTACGAAGTGGTAAAAGCGCGCGTTTGAAATTATTCGCGAAAACTGTGGTTACTATATCACAAAATTCCTCTTTACATTAGTGGAAAATGTATATGTAAATGTAAGCCCATGAAAGAGTACTTGCTTTCTACATATTTGACTTATTTATTCACTGGTGTAACCTCCCGATTGCTAGTTGAGGTAGTTCGAACAGTTGCAAAACGCCAAGATATATTTTCAAAAATATTAGAAATACCATTATTGCCATGATAATACTTAGCAATATTCATGTGCAAAGCAACTGAATCCAAGGAATGATGACTACTGGACGAGAACAGCTCGTTACCAACACCTGCCCAGTTTTCCCGCAACCCCAACGGGAAATTCAGAGGTACAGTGAGGTTCAGTGAATGTCGTTACATATAAGGAAGCAACATTAAATGGGGATTTTATAGTAGCCTATACGGCAAAGACGGGGGGAAATGATGGTTTTACAGTGGCCCTTTGGCAAAGACGGAACAGAATGAAGAAACGTAAACATTAAACGGTGAAGCTGCGTGTTAACACATCCACAACCAAATTTATGTATGTACTCACACTCTTTGCAATCATTTCCGTATGCAGGCCAATATTTTGTAGTAGGCTATGTCCAGCTGAGGAAATCATGACTGTTTGTAGTTAAAATGCACTGGTAAATCCGTGGAAGCCCTCATAAAAAATCTCACCAGGATGACTACAAATGTCCAGATCCGAGTAACACTTGGAGAACGAAAAAAAAAAAAAAGAAGAAGGCGGGTGCAATTTGGTGAATATTTGGAATTTCTGAATTTCTGTTCATATAGTAAGCTTTATATGACTTACGTGACCTGCAGCAGTTTATATATATATATATATATATATATATATATATATATATATATATATATATATATATACATATAAAGCAGATCCAGAACCAGAGGCAAACCCTATGGTTAAAAATTGCAACCTATTGCCTCTTTCCCGCCCCACTTTTTTCCCGCTTTCGTCGCCTGTTAGTAACCCAATATCTTCGACTTGTCAGTCCTTGCTTTTGTCGGCCTTCTTGATGACAGTTCTCGTTGACTTGTCAGTGATAATTCCAGCTTAGTCTGAGTGCTAATCATTAACTTAATGATCAGCGGTGTCATAATTTCAGAAGAAAAACATTCCACCTGTACTTCAGCTTATCACGTTTTAGGCGCTGCTTGATTTTGGGGAAAGAGAATAATTCTGGACTTATCCGAGGCTTTCTTTACATGGGCACATAAGTAAATATAAAAACATTGAATATTATAATTAGTTACAAACATTTGTCAAGGTAGTCATGAAGCCTAAAGACGAACTGAGAAATAAAATAGAAAACTAGCATATTATGAGATAATGATTTCCAAATACAATACAAGAGCTGTGATTTTCGGAATTGCCGTCAAAGTAATAATAGAGTCCATTGTAAAACGGGAACTTTGCTCACCTGTCTCCGACTGCTCATGTATTGATTTTTTTTTTTTACTTGATTCATGAGATGCCTCTCTTTGCTCCTATAATTTCCCCCTATTTTTTCTGTCTGGTGTTGGTCAAACTTTTCATTCAAATAAAATTTTTATGCCATTTGTGACAAAAAAAAAAAAAAAATAAATAAATAAATAAATAAAATCGGTTCCTCCTTTGACATCGTTTTCTTACGTACCAAATTACCTTTATTTCGAGGTTCCCTTTTCTTCACCGAAGTCGTGACTCTTCTCTTACGAAAAAAAAAAAAAAAAAAAAAGGAGTGGCTTTGCTTGTTATTGCTCTCTTACCTTAAACTAATATCTAACTTGATCTACCCCTTCTCAATCAAACTTCCCCTTTATCACCATTCCTTTGACTAAAGATTGCTGATGACCAGCAAAGAATTTTTTTAAATTATTATTTCGCTACAACCAAAAGTAATCTTATATTTTCCCATGTGACTGTTAATTTTGCCAAAATGCTTGTATCACCATTTATTCGAGATAAGATATGAAGAGATTATGTTACGTTCCTCACTGCTTTGAAATTAGTAAAGTCTAATTAACACAACTCCGCCCCTGTCTTGTCTTTATTCTTTATAGAATTATACTATGATTATGGCATACCTTGTACTGCCCTTTACTTTCCTGTGCGACTGCATTCAGACCGTATTTCTGGTAATTATTAGCACGGGTCATATTTACATTAAAGAAAAATGTTGGATAAATAGTGGGGTTGTGCCAGGTCTGAATAGTCGGGTGATATGATGTGATTGCCAAAGGCTGTTGCGCTCTTAATTACCTTAGCTGGCAAAGGCTATGTTGAACAACCGCTCAGTTATCTAATGCTTTTCTTTTGTTGTCTGTTTGCTCCCTTGCGGCAGGTGTATGTTTTCAAGAACCTGGATGTTCACAGGCTGACTAAAGTCAGTATATTACAACAACAGGAGATTCTTCCCCAAGTATTTTTGTTTTGTTTTGTATGGTGTTTTTACGTTGAATGGAACCAGTGGTTATTCAGCAACGGGACCAACGGCTTACGTGACTTCCGAACCACGTCGAGAGTGAACTTCTATCTATATATGCAATTCTCATTCTTCATGATCCAGCGAATTTGACAGGGCAAAGTAATTTCGAATATTTTCTTCCCTTAAATTTAGTACACATGATAAAAACAAAACATCAAAATGGACAGTTGCCTTGTTTTCAGACATCATGGTCATCACCACACATGCACATTGTAGGCATAGCATCAAGCAGTGCAACTGACCAAGATAGCCCAGCCAGTGAAGGACAATGATCTGTTGCAGTAATTTGCTTAGCAAGTCAGTGGATGTGAATAGCTTATCTTTTATAGAACATAAATATCACTTCTTGAAAACATATAATTGCTTCATTCCCCTCTTGCTGCAATTTGAAAGACTTATGCCAGTCTGAAACTGTAAAGCAAGGTATATAGAAATGTTTAAGAACCTATTTCATGTTTATAACCTGAATTACAACAGTAATGGTATGCAGTGTATGCTATACCTAAAAGCAATACAAATGACAAGTCACCATTTGAAACAATTTAAGTAGCTCTGTAAAGAAGTAGCCATCTAAGTGCTTTTCTACTCAGTAGTTTTTGTATTTGACACATCACAATTTCAAACAATTTATTGGCCTCCCACCTCGGTGGCTGTGAGTTCGATTCTCGGGCATTCCACTGAAGGGTTAGAGATGTGTATTTCTGGTGATAGAAGTTCACTTTCGTCGTAAAACCATTGGTCCTGTAGCCGAATAACCACTGGTTCCGTGCAAAGTAAAAATGCCTTACAAACAAACAAACAATTTAAGTATGTACTATAAAGCAGTAGATATCTTAGTGCTTTTCTTCTTATATATACTAGTTTTTGTATTTTTTTTTACAATATTGAAGTGTTAAAAGTAAATCCTCATAAAAGTAATTATTTATGCAATGTATGTACATTGTTTTTTATATCCCCTATGTTTGATAGAAAAAGGTATTTCAAATACATTATTCTTGAATGAATGTGGTTACCTAGCAATGAGGTTACATTGAATCCCTTAAGTTGACCACAGTTCCTTAATTGGCAAGGAGGGTAAATATATTTCCTCTGTAATTATTTTAAATTATTTTATTAGTACATATGTCAGACTTATTAGAATGCTGTAGCCCTATTACACACATCCACATGGCTGTCCAATATCATGGAAGAGCCCATAGGATATTATTGTGACTTTTCATCTTTCTAGTTCTATATTTTGTAGCTACAGGAAATATAAAAATAGCTACCATGTATTGTAACTCATTTCTTTCTGGGAAAAAAGTAAATAAGGAGAGAGAGAGAGAGAGAGAGAGAGAGAGAGAGAGAGAGAGAGAGAGAGAGAGAGAGAGAGAGAGAGAGAATTATCTTATGGGTTTCTTTTCAGTGTTGTGAAGCTTATTGACAACCTACCATTTTTCAATAACTGGATGTGATCACACACATCGAATGTACCATTATCATTCCCTCCTTGTCCTGTGAGAAGAATGCTTTCCATTTTGCTCCAAGGCTAGATTGCAAAATAGGGTTATAACTTTACAAAAAAGATAAATTAAATTCTGGTGTTTCTAATTCTTCAGTATAGATAGTTAATCTGTAGTACAAAAATTGTGTGTAGAGGGAAGGGTGATAACATAGGACATAGACAATGTACTGCTTTACAACTGTTTCGTCTGATTTTTCCAGTAGAAATTTAATGTTGGACTAATGCACAGTACATCACTTCAGTTAAGATTGTTTCAAGGAGGATTACTGCAGTCACATAGGATTTTTGATATTGCTGTAATATCATTTGTAACTTTGGATCCTGATTACATCCAAATATTTATATTTGGTTAAACAATGAATTTTGTCATGTTTGCTGTTTAAGACTTTTTTTAATCATTATAGGACTGTTAATCACCTCTAACAGCAGTTAATCAAGTTAGTACTGTATTATAATAAAACTAATAAACTAATTTTATGCCAGTGGAAATAAAACAACTGCATTAAAAATTTTTAATTTAATATTATCAATATGCCATCTAAAATTTAGTATTTATGTCTTTGGTAACAAACATGTGAACCTTTTTAAATGCTATCTACAGACTATGTACATTATTAAATACACAATCAATAAACCCTAATGTGGTACACTTTACAAATAATACTGGTTTAATAGGTCTTTTATACTTGAGACATATCCTGTTTTAACAGAAGAATTTATATATATATATATATATATATATATATATATATATTATATATATATATATGCTTATATGTCACTAAATACATGTGACAATATATTTAGCCAAGGCCAGGAAAAATAAAAGGAGTACCAAGCGGTTTCGTGTTATTTCAACACATTTTCGAGGTAAAATGCTAAAAACACAGAGAACATCTGACAAACATAAAAACAAAAATGAAAAAATTGAAAACAAGTATATATTCAAAGTCTGATTAAAACCAGTACAGCAGGTACAGAACATTCAACAGGTGATTAAAAAGAAACAACCCTACAAATCTCGTTAACAACAAATGGGTCCAGTTTGTACAGTGACTTAATGAATGTAAGCCAGGGTATGTACAAACTGGACCCATTTGTTGTTAATGAGATTTGTAGGGTTGTTTCTCTTTAATCACCTGTTGAACTGTTCTGTACCTGCTGTCCTGGTTTTAACTGGACTTTGAATACTTGTTTTCAATTTTTTCAGTTTTTATGTTTACTTTGTTAAATGTTCTCTGTGTTTTTAGCATTGTACCTCGAAAATGTGTTGAAATAACACGAAAGCGCTCGGTACGTATAAATATACGTATAAATAAACAAATATATATATATTATATATATAATTTCCAAGAAATGCATACACTGTATACTGTATAGCCTTTTATGCAATGAAATATATCAAAAGCAATCCTCCAAAAATAAGTAGGCTTAGTGCAAAAGCCACTAACCTTTTTTAATGACCAGGGAATCATGTTGAATGAATGAAACCTTAATTGGTATTGTATGTCAATTTGTTCAAACACTCATTCATACTGTTCAGCTTTAAAAAGTTCCTGTGCCTAGCCTACTCAGTTGGCTAATTCATAATGCCAAGAGAAAATTAAAATTGTCCTAATAAAATGAACTTAAGAACAATGTGGAGATGCCATCACCACTCAATCGCACAGGTCTCCAAAATATCCAATTGAAAAATAAAATCTGAGTAGCATTTAATGTAAGAGTCACAGCTTGACAATGATGTTTGCAATGAGCTGAAGGTTCTAAAGTGAAGACACTACTTCCTGCACCTTGAAATAATACAACATTGGAAAATTCACTAATTGGAATTGGATACGGTTTATGTTCTGGTCCATCTATAAATACCAAATGATGCAATGAGACTTCTGTATCACTGGGAATGAAACCGAATCTCGGTAAAAGTTCTCTCAGGGCATGGAGAGTTTTCAGTCTGTTGACTTTCCATTCAATGTGCAGGTCTTTGGGGAGATCATCTTCAGTTGACAGATGCTCTTTCAGGTTACTGTACTTATGCATATGGATGCTGGTGGCTTTCAAAGCACCTAATTCCTCCTCACTTGCAATGTCTATTTTTCTGACTATATGGTTCCAAGACACACTAATACCAACGTGATTTATTATGACAAATTTCCCTTTATTGTAATAAATTTCTGTGAATTTTTCTGTATCAGATACAATTTCTGGCTGCATATTTTTTGAGCAAATACTGCAGTCGACATTAACCTGGTCAAAAAATGGATTTTCTAACAAACATTCTTCAGAATACCAACTAGACAGCGTTGGATATTTGTTGAGAATAGGTAGACTCAATTGTCTTAGCCCTGTCATAACTGGATAGATAAAATCCTGAATATGGCGCGTCACAAATTTTCTTGTGGGATTATGCGTTGATAAAAGGGCGCCAAATATTGCAAGAAATATAACACTAATAAAAATCACTTTTGTTAAGACTTTCGCTGATTTTATTATCACAGACACATACGACACCTGGTCATCAGACAAAGTTTGCAGTTGTAAGGACTCATTTTGCTGTTTGATCTGTACAGATGTCGTTAGCAAGTGACAGATCTCGGAATCTGTTAGTCCAAGTTCTCTGCCTTCTTTCCATATTTCATTGAGTCGATCTTCTGCAGAAAATGATTCCATGTTTCGCTAATGGTTCATATAGATATACTTGAGCAGTACCAAACTAATGCGGACAGACCATAACCGAACACCCTGAAGCCTGACTACGCCACTACGGGTTGTACCACCAATGTTTTTGTTTGTAAATATGAATTATGTAAAGGGTTTAAAACACGATTTGTCAAAATATATGAAGATAATGAGATACAAATGATTTTAAATAAGATTTTAACTTATAATAACGGATTATTCATGAAAATGAAAAGCTTTTTTTGAATTATTACATGAAGTTTATGTTCCAAAGTTTCCTAATATAACTCGGAAATAAGACTTGCAACCCATGCTTGTCTCAAATTCGCTAATTACTGTATGATTATATTAAAGTTCTAAAAATGGTGTGTTAAATTTTATAATATTAGGTGGCTTGACTATGACTATCATCTTAATACACATCTAAGTGTAGTGATGTTTTAACTATATGAGAAAGGAAATGTTAACCTTCCAATACTGTTAGTTTTTCACTGTGAACAATACCTGAGAGCACAATCAGCACATGAATGTAAACATCGTTCATCGTTTCATGGAATGATTGGATGATAGCTAAACCTTGAATGGTGTTATTATCTTGATCATTTTATTGTTAATGTAAGTAGACTAATCACTAATAAGTTTTGGATAATTTTTTTTATCTATTAAGAATTTAATGTTATAATTTCATATTCAATTAAAAAAGGTTTCCCAGTCAGTCTGTTTTGCTCGCAAGCACTCTTGAACAGTATATAATCAATTGCTTAGTATACTGTCATTTCAAAGTACGCGTATCACAAACGAAAACGTGCTGGCAGTGTCATACGAGTTTGGGTAATTGTTTTCCTGGTATTTCATGAATTCTTCATGTCATCTATGCTTTTTCATACCACAGGTTACCCTAGAGTGTAGCTTTCACTGCCCGTTCTACTGTAGGTTTGGCTGGCTATGCCTAAATTAGCTTTTTCCATTTGTCAAAGTCGACCTACTACCTAGCCTAGTAGACTAGTACTAGGTAGTACTAACTACCTTATAGGGGCTTAGACCTAACAATCGGTTTTCGGCTATAGAGGTACCTAACAAGTAACTCGGTAAATTGTTCAAATTAGGTATCTCACAAGCACTGCATTGTAGGTAAAACACCGCATGGCCTGCAGAAGGTCATGTACGATCAATGCATGCAACCCTCCGAAAAAGTACATTATAACGCATCCTGACACCGGAGATAGGCATCAGTCGCGACTTGTTGTTGGTGAGAAACGGAGCTAAAGACCTCTACTCTCCTTTCGAAGTAAAATATTTTCTCCAAAGTTAAAAATTAGGCACAGGATATCCTACCTAGGTACGGCAGCCGTATCCCGATCGTGGTAGATATTGGTACGGCAGTGAATTACGCATGCGTCAATTTCAGACTTCCTGCCGTACAGATAATAGGGTAGATCATCACAGCAGGCCACGCAGGCCAGCTACCATCAATGCAAGCCACCCTCCGAAAAAGTACATTATAACGCGTCCTGACACCCGAGATGGGCATCAGTCGCGACTTGTTGTTGGTGAGAAACGGAGCTAAAGACCTCTACTCTCCTTTCGAAGTAAGTATTTTCCCCAAAGTTAGAAATTAAGGCCAAATTTTAAGATTTAAACAGATTAAACAGAGGGTACTGAAAACGGTCTCAAACGTAGTGGAAACCTCACCAAAACGCGTTCAACATTTTTACTTACAACTCGAGGTATTTAGAGATTGACGCCATCTCGATGTTTACGGAGTAGCTTGTGTCAATAAACTAACCATTTCCTGTGATAAATCCGCACACCACTTGTACCCACAGACGCTGGAGCACTTTTATCACAACAATCGAAACACGATTTCTCATCAACAACAAGCCAGGCGTAAACAGCTGTTGGGGTAGAAGATGACGAGAAGCGTGCTCTTGGCAATTTTTAAATAAATAAATAGTAAAACATCAATATTTTACATATTTATGATGATTAATTTGAAAATATTCGTTATTGAAAAAGTAACTCTATTTTGACTGAAATTTAAGTAATTATTTTTCGGAATTAGAACGTTTTAAGGCCTGTATTATGGACGTCACGACGTCTTTGACTTTCGTACCTATTGTAAGTAATTGCTTTACTCAACTTTCTTGCAGAACAGTTTACCAGTTATTCATGCAGATTATCAGCTTTTCATGTAATTGTTATGATCGTAATGCGCATATATATCTTTATTAGTTATTTTTTGGATATATGAAGATGTTTTACTGCCGGGTTACAGCCTTAGTGTGACGCAATGCCTAGTGTGACGCAATCAATTTCGGTCCCTGGGACTCTTTCTGTTTTTGCACCATAAGAAATTAATGGGGCCGAATTTGCAATGACCAGAAAGTCGTTAAAAGAGGAAAGTTAGCATTAAGGGGCATATGTTTTGATTGAGAAAAATACAAATTTATACAATAGCCAGCTTGCAAAAAATACTTGATTACAAAAAACTTGATTGACAACTAAGCAGCATACCTACTATGGGTTTCAGAGACAGTGCAAGCACGTATTTTGGCAATATTTCTATAACGAACTCGTATCTGTTGCCAATTGGTATGTTTTCACCCTCCAAACTGGGTATAAGACTTACACAAAACGTGGAAATTGGTGAAATCAGACTATGTATTGAAAGTATATATACATAAATATTAGCAATTTTATCATTATTGGGCAATACCTATGACAACTAAATTCATGGAAACAGTTTATAATAATGCATCGGCGTATGTGTTAAGCTCCACTAATGTGGCAACAATGATTTTGCCATTTTTAGCATGCAAACATTAAAGGTTACATTTATTTCTGGCTTACAGTTTATTTAAAAAAATCAAAATACTTATATAGACTTAAATCAATGAAAAGTGCTAGCTAAAAAAAAAGCAAAAAATAAAATATATATAATCCACTTATCTATAGTCTGTTCCTCTATGGTTTTCGGCAGCCAGATGTACGACAAGGTTAAAAACATTGGATTGTATCTACTTTAGAAATATCTGTAATTTTTCAGGGTAATTTGGTTGCAAAAAAGGATAATAGACATGAATTAAATTAAAATTTTTAAATAACAAAGTAAAGTTAAACTAAATAACGAGTAAAGTAAACAATTTAGGGAATAAAACTTTGCAGTGTCGTCGTCTGCTGTTCGTAACTGTGTTTGTGGCGCGCGCTTAGGAACCAGGAACAACAACTTGTTTAAAGTGCAATGTGGAGTGAATCGAGACCAAAATGTGTATAGTAACAATCAAATAAGCACTGTGGAGTTTCAGTTGTGATGGCAGTAAGGATAAAAACCACCGATTACAAGGTAAAAATGAATTGAGTTCAAACCATGACCCCGGGAATAACAAGTTTCATACTTTCAGTGATATAGGCAACAAAATGTTGTTTTATTGTGCTGATTACAACTGCAATCTTGAGTAAAATCAATAAACGTTACATACATACGCTAACATTGTTCAAATGAGTGCTGGGAAGGCTGGGAAAGATGGTGTCCGTCACTGACCAGAACCTGCCATCCACACGGTAGCCGCCATATTGGAATTCAAAACTGCCTTGAAAACATATTTTACGTAGAGCGTCACATGCTTGTTTTAGTTCGTATGGGGCTTTCATATATCACATTATGTTGATGAAACTTCAGTCTTTTGAATGGAATGCTTAGAGTTGTAATTGTATTCTTGTTTCACCAATTAAATATCGAGTGAATAAGACCCGTCAAGTGTGATAAGTGTTGGTAGTCGGTGATGTTTGACCCTACACTATATTTTCTACCTACCTAGGTATAGTAGCTACTACTACCTATCCTCCGGTCAAAGAAGTTACCTACTAGGTAGCCTATACCTAGGGTAAACAACCGAGTGGACTGGCCAACTCACCGAGTACCGCGGTTTTGGCTACCCTCCGAAAAAGTACATTAACACGTCCTGACACCGGAGATGGTCATCAGTCATGAATTGTTAGTGGGGATAGCAGGAGCTCAAGACCTCTACTCTCCTTTCGAAGTAAGTATTTTCTCCAAAGATAGAAATTAAGGCCATATTTTAAGATTTAAACAGAGGGTAAACGCCGAAGCGGTAAAAATAAAAAACTCCCCCGAATGCCGGAGCCAGTTTTGAGTGAGCGTGGAAGCGGAAAAAATAATTTTTTCAAAAAATCACAGCGCGCTTAGTTTTGAAGATTAAGAGTTCATTTTTGGCTCCTTTTTTTTTCATTGCCGGAAGTTTAGTATGCAGTCACAGAAATGAAAAATAATATCATTATCATATGTAAATAATGCGATATATGGTAGCAAAAAAAAAAAATTCATACATAATTGTATTAAAATCACGCTGTGCAAAAAACTGGTAAAAAGCTACGAGTTTCTTTCTTTTTTTTCGTTGTATTGTACACTAAATTGCAATCATTTTGATATATAATAAAAGCAACACCGGAAAAATATTATCACAAAATGATGTACGAATTCGTAACGCGCGGACGTAAAATAATGTTTTTTTAAAAAATTCACCGTAAAATCTAAATATTGTTCTAGAGACTTCCAATTTGTTCAAAATGAATACAAATGATGAATATTACGATACTGTAAGAGTTTAGCTTACAATTGCGTTTTTTTCGACCATTTCGGTAGAGTCAAAGTTGACCAAACGTGGTTTTTTTATCTATTTATCGTGATTTATATGCAAATATTCGAAAATGAGAAAAGCTACAACCTTCAAATATTTTTCTTTTTATTTTGTTTACATGAAATTGCGCACATTTTCATATATAAAACTCTATGAAATGCTTAATATGAAACGGAGCAAATTTTCCGAGAATTCGATGTACGCAATTCGGAGATTTATGGCGGAGAATCCGCGCGCGGAGGGAAGGAAAGTTTTTTCCTTAAATTCACCATAAATCAAAATATTGTGCTAGAGATTTCCAATTTGTTGCAAAATGAAGGTAAATGATTGAATATTACTAAAATTTAAGAGTTTTAGCTTACAATTGCGTTTTTCGACCATTTCGGTAGAGTCAAAGTTGACCGAACGTGGTTTTTTTTCTATTTATCGTGATTTATATGCAAATATTTAGAAAATGAGAAAAGCTACAACCTTCAATTATTTTTCGTTTTATTCTACATGAAATTGCGCACATTTCCATATATAAAACTTTATGTAACGGCTAATTTAAAATGGTGCAAACATTACCACAATCGCACGTATGATTTTTTCGGAAGAGTTACCGCGCGGACGTAAGGAAAATGTTATTTTGTTCATGCAACTTACCTGACAGATATATATATAGCTGTATTCTCCGAAGTCCGACAGAATTTCAAAACTCGCGGCACACGCCAGTGGGCGGCCAGGTGGTAGTACCCATTCCCGCCGACTGGGAGGAGCGGATATTAGGAACCATTCCCATTTTCTATTCATATTTTTTCTGTCGCCGGTCGGTAAACAACTGTTTACAGACCTCCGCCTAGGATTTTTGGATTGACTCGTTCTAAGTATCTGGATTGACTTTTGGTTATTGATTCTGGATTGTTGATTGGCATACGCGATAGTGGACTGTTTTTTTTATTTTGGATTGGCTTTTCTGTGAACGTGATGTCTGGATCAAGTTCAGTGAGTTTCAGAGTGTGTGTGAAGAGTGATTGCAAGGTGAGGCTACCTAAATCATCGGTAGATCCCCACACAGTATGTATGGGGTGTAGGGGGCATGTTTGTTTGTTGGATGATCGGTGCAATGAATGCAAAGGTTTGACCGATGATGGATGGAAGGTGTATGAGTCCTATCGGCGTAAATTGGAACGCGATAGGATCAGGAGGGCTTCCTCCAAGGTAAGGGAAGTAACATTTCACCTGTATTAACACCAGTAGAATTTGCTTCACCTAATCCTGTGTTGTTGCCTGCGGGCCCTGATTCTGTGTCGAGAAGGTAATGCCCTTTCTCTGATTCTAGAGTTGTTACGCACTCTAGAGTCCAAAGTGTTGGCCTTAGAAACCGGTCTCAACGGTAAAAAGTTGTGGTGTGATCGTGCCCCTAGTTTTGTTTGGAGGGGGCGTCAGATCGGCCCCATAATGCCTCTAGGCCTAGACCTCTATTGGACTCCCAGGACTCGGGGAGTGGGTATGTCGAAAGCCGCAAGAGGGTTACGGGGGCTCCCCACTGATCTGGCGTCCCTTCGGCAGGACCTGTTGTTAGTTCCCAGGCTGCCAAGGAGTGTGCACAGGCTCGCATCCTTAAGGACTGTTTTTTCGTCCTCCGAGGCGCCCTCCCCGCGCAAGGGGTGGAGCGCTCGGAGAGACTCGCGTCCGTTGAAAAGGACTTTTCCGAGGGAGGACGCTTCACGTCCTCTCTCTCCGTTATCGTTGCGGTCTTCACCTGCGTCGTATTACGCGTTTCCTCCGCAGAAGAGAGGTAGGACGTCATCTGAGGACGACGCTGAGAGTGCTTATCTCGCGCTTCGGAGAGGCAGGTAGCTGTACCTGTGAGAAGGAAGGAGGCGTCCCCTCGCCCCTCCTCGTCTTCTCGCAGGTTCAGCCCTTCACCTCCTCTAGTTTCTTCACCAACGAAGAATATTCTTGTGTCTCTTCAAGACCAATTGTCAGCTTTAATGGCTCAGAAGACTCGCCCAGCAGCAGTCGAGCCTAAGCGTATAAGGACGCCAGACTGCCTGTCAAGAGGAAAAGGCAGTCCCCTTCTCTGTCTCCTCGTTTGTCTCTGTCTCCGCTTGCTTCTCAGTCGGAGCTTCCTCGTTCTCGTTCTACTGGTAGGAAGTCTCGTGGACAGGACGCTTTTCTTCCCTCTCGATGTCCTGATCAGCCCGCGCGTCAGGACGCCTTGGAGGACGCTCGGCAGGACGCTTTTGAGGACGCTCGTCGGGACGTTTTGCTAGACGCTTTGCCTTTTGAGGAAGGCTTTCGAGAGGCGCCCAGAAGGACGCTATGAAAGCGGAAAGCTAGACGCTTTAGCGGGAAGCGTAAGGACGCTCCTCTAGAGCGAGTAGAGTAGCCTCTCTTGACGCTCAGCGCGGTCAAGACGCTCTTCGTTCTTCGAGCTCTAAGGATCGACAGAAGGTCGGTCGCTTTGAAGAAGCTGCTACACTTAATCCTCGAAAGCCTTTGTTGAAGGCTAGACCCGTTGGGCGCACGCCCTCTCCAGGTGCAATCTCCTTTGCCTCTTAGGGAGGAAGGAGAGCTTAGTAGTCCGGCGGACTCAGTTGAGGAGGAACAGCCTTCGGTTTCGTCTGTGTCAGATTACAAAGTGCTGGTTCGACTGTTACGCTCGTCTTTTGGAGAGAAGTTCCAGCCTGCAGCTCCCAAGTCTCCACCCTCTCAGTTTTCTTTTTTTTCGTCATCTAAGTCTTGCAAGGTTACGGAGTTTGTGGAAATGAAACTTAAATTCTTTGTCCACCAAGAGGGCTTTTAAGAAGTTGCAAGATTGGATGGAACGTCGGAAGGATCAGGGCAAGTCGACTTTCGCCCTTCCTCCTTCAAGACTCAGTGGGAAAGGCGGCATCTGGTATGAGACCAAAGGAGAAGTAGGAGTTAAGATCCCGTCGTCTTCCCAAGGGGACTTTGCTAGTCTGGTCGATGCTCAGAAGAGGTCCCTTTTATCGACTGCTAAGATTTCATGGACGCCAACGGAGATTGATCATCACATGAAAGGACTGTTAAGGACTCTTGAGGTCTTTAACTTTCTAGACTGGTGCTTGGGAGTCCTGGATCTTCAATCTAGGAGTCCTGACTCGTTAGTCTGGGGGAGCTGTCCAATGTGTTATCCTGCATGGACAAGGCCGTCAGGGATGGTTCGGAAGAGTTAGTGTCTCACTTCGGCACTGCTTTTCTCAAGAAGAGAGCGCTTTTCTGCAACTTTACGGCTAGGTCTGTTTCTACAACGCAGAAAGCGGAGCTTCTCTTTCGAACCATCTCTTCCCCCAGGCTATGGTAAAGGACCTGGCAGTGAGCCTACAGGAGAAGGCTACCCAGGACCTCTTGGCCCAGTCTTCAAGACGTCCCGCAGTCCCTACTACGTCTTCTTTTGGACGACCACCTAGGAAGGTTAAACCCTTTCGTGGCGCTCCTCCCTCGAGAGCTGCTCCTCGAGGGAGAGGGCTTTCAAGAGGAAGAGCTTCCTTCAAGCCTAAATCCTCTAAATGAAAATCAAGTCCTTCAGATGCCGGTCGGAGCCAGGCTAAAGTTCTTTGCGGGGGCGTGGAGAGAGAGAGATACAGATGCGTGGTCCCTCAAGATAGTGGAACAGGGGTACAAGATCCCCTTTTTTGGACCCTCCTCCTCTATCCACAACTCCCAGAGATCTTTCCCCGTCATATCAAGGGGAGAAACGTCAGATTCTTTCGATCTTTTAGATCAAATGATCAAGAAAAGAGCGGTGGAACAGGTCTTAGACCTGGGTCACCAGGATATTACAACGTCTTTTCCTGGTACCAAAGCAGTCGTCGGGGTGGCGTCCAGTCTTGGACGTGAGCAGGCTGAATCTTTCATAGAAAATAAAAAATTCAAGATGGAAACGCCTCAGTCGGTTCTAGGAGCCTTGAGACCGGGCGACTGGATGGTGTCCTTGGACCTACAGGACGCATACTTTCACGTTCCTATCCACCCTCTTTCAAGAAAGTTTCTGAGGTTTGTGTTAAAGGACAAAGTTTGGCAATTCCGAGCCCTTTGTTTCGGATTAAGCACGGCTCCGATGGTATTTACCATGCTCATGAAGAACGTAGCGAGATGGTTACATTCTGCAGGGATAAGAGTGTCCCTGTATCTCGACGATTGGCTTATCAGAGCATCGTCAGAAGAGAGGTGTTGAAGGACCTTCACTTCACGTTAGCCTTGGCGAGGTCCCTGGGACTTCTGGTCAACCTCGAAAAGTCGCATCTGACCCCAACACAGTCCATCGTGTGTCTGGGGATTCAGATGGATTCAGTGGCTTTTCGAGCGTTTCCGTCCAGGAACGACAGCTGCAAGGCTTAGAGAGAGTTTCGGCCTTCCTGGGGAAGGAAGCTTGCTCGGCGAGGGAGTGGATGAGTCTGCTGGGGACCATTTCCTCGCTGGAAAAGTTTGTTTCCCTGGGAAGACTACACCTCAGGCCTCTCCAGTTTTTCTTGGCAGAAGAATGGAGAGTCAAAGAGGATCTGGATGCGACCTTTATGATCACCAAATCGGTGAAAAACCATCTAAGATGGTGGTTAGATCCTCGGAAGTTTCGAGAGGGGTTGTCCCTAAAGCTTCTGAGCCCCACGACCTAGTGTTGTTTTCCGACGCCTCCGTGTCGGGATGGGGAGCAACACTAGGAGGGGAAGAAGTGTCAGGGCGCCTGGAGGGGGGAACAGGTGTCCTGGCACATCAATGTGAAGGAACTAGCGGCGGTTTTCTGGCGCTACAGTTCTTCCAGCAAAAGGTTGCAGAAAAAGTTGTTCAAGTCAACTCGGACAACACCACGGCCCTTGCGTACCTAAAGAATCAGGGAGGTACACACTCCCGTCCTCTATTTTACTTAGCGAGGGAGATTCTGCTGTGGGCAGATGCAAGGCAAATCAGGATCCTGACGAGATTTATCGCAGGAGTCTAGAACGTCAGAGCAGACCTTCTCAGCCGACAGGATCAGATCCTGCCGACGGAATGGACTGCAATGCCCCAGGCGTCTGTCGGGAACTATGGAGACTGTGGGGGACGTCCTTTAGTCGACCTATTTGCGACGTCGAGGACGTAGAGGTGCCTCTTTATTGCTCCCCCACCCCGTGTTGGATCCGGGAGCAGTCGCTATAGACGCTCTGCTCTGGGACTGGACGAAACCTGGACCTGTATGCTTCCCTTCCCGCCATTCTCGATCATGGGGAAGTCATAAGGAAGTTCGCGGCATCGGAGGGGACGAGGTTGACCCTGGTCGCCCCGATGTGGCCCGCGAAGGAATGGTTCACGGAGGTAATGTCCTTCCTCATAGACTTTCCGAGGACGTTGCCCGGAGGAAAAGATCTACTCAGACAGCCCCACTTCGCAAGATATCACCGAAACCTTCTCCGCTCTGGGTCTGACTGCGTTCAGACTATCGAAAAGTTGGCCAGAGCGAGAGGTTTTTCTAAAGCAGCTGCGAAAGCGATCGCCAACGCAAGGAGGACTTCCTCGAGAGCTGTTTACCAGTCGAAGTGGGCTTCCTTCAGGGCATGGTGTAGAAAGGAGGGAATTTCCTCTTCCACTACCTCTGTGAGCCAGATAGCCGATTTCCTGCTATTCTTAAGGAATGTGCAGAAGCTGGCAGTCCAGACCATAACAAGGATATAAGAGTATGCTGTCAGCAGTCTTCCGACACAGAGGCCTAGACCTTACTGACAACAGAGATCTTCACAATCTCTTGAGATCGTTTGAGACTACATACCAAGATACCTCAGGCGAGGCCTCCTTCTTGGAACTTAGATTTAGTTCTTAGACTGTTGATGTCGAGTCCTTTCGAGCCTCTCCATGCAGCGTCTCTTAGGAACTTGACGAAGAAGGCTCTTTTCCTAACTGCTCTGGCGATGGCGAAGAGAGTTAGCGAAATTCAAGCCATTAGTAAGCAGGTGGGCTTCAAAGGTGACAATGCTGTCTGCTCTTTGAGTCCCACTTTCTTAGCGAAAAATGAAAACCCGTCTAACCCTTGGCCAAGGAGCTTTGAAATTAAGGGTATGACAAGCCTTGTGGGCCAAGAACTGAGAGAGCCCTGTGCCCTGTCAGGGCTCTAAAGTTTTATGTTCACAAGACAAAGGAGGTACGAGGTCCCTCAGATAATCTGTGGTGTTCGGTAAAACGACCCGATATGCCATTATCCAAGAATGCTTTGGCGTTCTTTCTGAGGGACGTGATTAAAGAGGCTCATTCGTCTTACCAGAAGACCGATTTGAGCCTCTTGCGAGTGAAAGCTCACGAGGTCAGAGCTGTCGCAACCTCGCTTGCCTTCCAAAGGAACATGTCGATCAAGGACATCCTTGACGCCACCTTTTGGAGGAGCAACTCAGTATTCGCCTCACACTACTTGAGAGATGTGAGAACGATATACGAGGGACTGTTGTTCTCTTGGCCATACGTTTCTGCAGACACAGTCTTGGGGGCTGAAGGTAGCTCTCTCCCTCCCTTAGTTAGGTTTAGGTTAGTTTTAGTTGTTGGGTTTTTTGGTTGTTGGTGGTGAGTCTTTGGTGAAGACCTCCCATCTCTTAGTTTAGTGTTCAGGGGGTCTTGGATAGTTGGTCAGGTGGTGGTCAGTTGCTTCGTTGCCCTCATATGTATGGCTCGATGGTCTTGTCACGTTGAGGTCACGTCCCCGTTGACAGAGCATCCAGAGCGCACCAGCACTACAGGTCTCCACCTGGGTGGCAACTCTGATTAAGCACAAGCAGGCTCAAGTGACAGTAATCACAGAGTCTACTTTGCTAACAGGTGAGGAACCAAGGTGTACATCATCTACTTAATTTAAGTTTCCTACAAATCCTATTCTGTCTCTTCCCACCATCCGAAGGTGGGATTCAGCTATATATATATCTGTCAGGTAAGTTGCATGAACAAAATGTTATTGTTATAATACAATTAAGTTTGTTTCATACTTACCTGGCCAGGCAGATATATATAATTAAGTGCCCACCTACCTCCCCTCAGGAGACAGTGGCACTGAGAAAATATGAATAGAAAATGGGAATGGTTCCTGATATCCGCCTCCCAGCGGCGGGAATGGGTACTACCACCTGGCCGCCCACTACGTGTGCCGCGAGTTTTTGAAATTCTGTCGGACTCGGAGAATACAGCTATATATATCTGCCAGGTAAGTATGAACAAACTTAATTGTATTATAACAATAACATTTTTTTCATAAATTCACCATAAATCGAAATATTGTGCTAGAGACTTCCAATTTGTTACAAAATGAAGGTAAATGATTGAATATTACACCAATTTGTTACAAAATGAAGGTAAATGATTGAATATTACAAAAATATAAGAGTTTTAGCTTACAATTGCATTTTTCGACCATTTCAGTAGAGTCAAAATTGACCGAAGGTTGAAAATTTGTCACATCATTTTTTATATGAAAATATTTCAAACAAAATGATAAAAGCTACAACCATGGGTTGTTTTTTAGTAGTATTGTGCATGAAATTGCGCACATTTCCATATATAAAACTTTATGTAACGGCTAATTTTAAAATGGTGCAAACATTACCACAATCGCATGTATGATTTTTTTCGGAAGAGTTACCGCGCGGACGTAAGGAAAAAGTTTTTTCATAAATTCACCATAAATCAAAATATTGTGCTAGAGACTTCTAATTTGTTGCAAAATTAAGGTAAATAGTTGAATATTACTAAAATATAAGCGTTTTAGCTTATAATTGCTTTTTACGACCATTTCGGTAGAGTTAAAGTCGACCGAAGGTTGAAATTTTGGCACTTATCGTTATTTATATGGAAATATTTCAAAACTGATAAAAGTTACAATCATGAGTATTTTTTTGTTGTGTTTTAATTGAAATTGCGCACATTTTCGTATATAATAATTCATGTAACGGATAATTTAAAACGGTGCAAAAATTATGTCAAAGTGACAAAATAATTTTTGAGATGTGTCAATGATACTTTTTAGTGCAATAAGAAAGAAATTCGTGCTTGCGCGCCTGCGTAACGATTGTAAACAAAACAACGCCTTGATCCGTGAACTCCCAGCATCCCCGAAGGCGCGTGATTCAAAAGTTTTCGGCTGGTAGGCCTATAAATATTTTTCCGTGAATTTAAAAAAAACTTTTTTGAGCCAACGTATGGTACGTCCGTTCGGAAATCGGGGGAGATTTTGACTCGCCGTTTAATACGTCCATTCGGCGTTTAAGGGTTAAGGCCATATTTTAAGATTTAAACAGAGGGTAATGAAAAGTGTGGCCAACGCAGTGCACACTACCCCAAAACGCTTTCAAAATTTTCACTTATGATTAAAAAAATTTAGAAGATTGATGCCATCTCAATGTTTGCGGAATCGCTTGTGTCAACAAACTTCCCATTTCCTGTGCTAAATCCGCACACCACTTGTACCCATAGACGCTGGGGCACTTTCATCACAACAATCGTAAACACGACCTCTAACCAGTACTTATCTAAGGGAACTATGGCATTCTTTGCTGGGTTTTGCACTTTTCAATTGTTTATCAGTGTTGTCAATTGGTATGTGTTTACCCTCCAAACTGGGTATAAGACTTACACAAAACCGGGGAAATAAGTGAAAGTAGCCTATCTATTTGTAGTAGTATGTATATAGTACCTACTAGTAGGTATACATATTACAGTAATTTTATCACTACTGCATTACTATGACAACTAGTATAATTCATGGAAACAGTTTGTAAATGCATAGGCGTATGTGTGAAGCTCCACTAGATTGGCAGCGATGAGTCATTTTTTGTTGCGTTGTCTGCTCGTAAGTATACATCAGAAATATTTGTAATTTTTCTAGGTTAATTTGGTTGCAAAAAAGGGATAATGAACATGAATTAAATAAACAATTTGAAGTAAAGTTAAACTAAATAATGAGTAAAGTAAGCAATTAAGGGAGTAAAGCTTTGCACCGCATAAAGAGTGTAGTCGTCTGCTGCTCGTAACTGTGTTTGTGGAGTGAGTGCTTAGGAACCAGGAACAGCAATGTGGTTCAAGTGCAATTTGGAGTGAATTAAGACAAAAATGTGTATAATTACAATCAAATAATCACTGTGGAGTTCCAGTTGTGATGACAGTAAGGATAAAACTGCTGATTACAAAGTAAAAATGAGTTCAGTTCAAACCATGACCCCGGGAATAAAAAGTTTCATACTTTCAGTAATATAGGCAACAAAATGTTGTTTTATTGTGCTGATTACAACTGCAATCTTGAGTAAGATCAATAAAGGTTACATATACTATACGCTAACATTGTTCAAATGAGTGCTGGGAAAGATGGTGGATTGTCTGTGGTTAGAACGGCCAGCCACGCGATTGCTGCCATATTGGATTTCAAAACTGCCTTGAAAACAACATATTTTATGAACTCACATGCTTATTTTAGTTCGTATGGGGCTTTCATATATCACATTATGTGACAAAACTTCAATCTTTTGAATGGTATGCTTAAAGTTGTAATTGTATTCTTGTTTCACCAATTAAATATCGAGTGAATAAGGCCTGGCCAGTGCAGTGATGATGGATCGTCTGCGGTTGTTTACCCTATTACCTAATAACTATAGGTGATAGGTATGGTATAATTCTAAGTATATAGTACATGAGCCTATGTTCGTGCAGCCCACTCCTTTAAACTTACGAAACATAGGCCTAGGTAGCTAGGTACTTGCCTGTTTCTGATGTTTAGTGTTACCTAATTGGGTGCTTGGGAAGCTCTCCCCACCTCCCCTGGCCAGGTGAGGGCATGGTGGTGTAGGCTAAGTCAGGGCTAGGTAGGCCTATTACCTAACTAGACTTACCTTTACCTAACCTAACCTTGGATGTCATGTCCTGACCTGGCTGGAGACTGTCTCCCCAGGACTGCCCAAGTAAATTTTGACCCCTTAGGCCCGCCACTAATGTTCAGTTATACCTGTGCAGTTTTAACCTGCACAGTTTTTCTGGCCTGCGTAGGCAGCCTGAGTAAATAGCTCATCTCCATCGATGAACCTCAGTCCAAATGGCTACACATGTGCATTGCAACTTTAATGTTGTGGAGGCAACTTTTTTTGGCTCAGTTTGCTGTCTGTCTGTGGACAGATAACATGTACAAATTCAGAACATTGAGAAGGGTTTTATTAAATTGAAAAGTGTTTATACCTAAATTGATGATATATTGTATTTCTTTGTCGTTAATAATTGATATGGAAGTCAGAATAATGTATATTTATAATTTTGCAATTTTTCCACTGGAAAAAATAATAGTGTATCTGGAAGGCTGAAAGTAGTAGCAGCATCATTCCGGAATGTCTTGCAGATTTCATTGAAACCCTCTATGTGAATGAGACTTTGCTTTGGCAAGTCAAATCCAAAGGCTATCGTAACAGATTAAGCCTATGTATGTTTATTCGTAGTTATAAACAATATATGCAAGACAGTTTTTCAGTGAGAGTAAATATTAATATGGCAAAATAATGTAAAGCAGGAATAGGTCTATATGCGTCTCTTCATGATTATGCACCATGTATGTAATTCAATTTTAAATTGAGAACAAAATAATATTCTACTTTCAGACGAAACAAAATAAAACTATATTGGACTGTATGTTTTTCATTGCTTACACCTCACGGAAGTTCGCTTTGAATTGAAATTAGACTAATCAACACTAATGAAACACAGGAACCTAACAGTAGTAAACTAAGGATTTTCAATCATTGTAACATGCCATAAGAAAGTCAATCTTTAAATGAAAATGAATCAGTATTAACCCTTTTAATGAAATAGAAAAAAATATTAGGCCTAGTATATGTGTCATCTTTGAAACGAAAGCAAACTATTACAATCTTAATTATCTTTCCATGGAACTCTCTTGAGGCCAAATTTAAATTCTAAACAAATTCTCATGGTAATATTTAATTCTTTTTTATCAACCACTCTTTCAATGGACGTTTTGATGTTTATGATTTTTTTTTTTTTAATGCTGTCAGTAAGCCAATTACAGCCAGAGCATTGTGTGTTGACACCATGGCTGTTACTGTGGACTGAGAAAGCGGCATGTATCGTTAGTGGTGAAGATTTGCCTGCACAGTCCGACTGCGCAGTTATAACTTGTGCAGGCATAACTGAACGTTAATGGTGGGCTTTACTCTGAATTCATCCTGGCAGGAAACATGATAATAGTCCAAGTTTAGGTCAGAATGGTATGCACAGGGTAACACATTTTTAATTAGCCTACTACCTAAAGTAAATTTGAAAATCAAGTATGAATCCCCAGTTTTTTTCACTTGGCCCTAACGCAATGCACGGTTAGGTATTGTAACATGATTGGTTGGATGTGTGTTTATTGGTCTCTCCTCCCAAAAAAATCCCCCACTATTTCCCTCACTTAGAAGTTGGTGTCTGAACCAAAAGCTCCCCTAGGCGCATGCATGATACCATCCGGTATCCTAATAATCAGTAGTTGTAGAAGGTGGATTTTGCCTGTGAAATGGCTACATTCCTTGTTTATTCATTGACTATTTCTGCTTGTATTTTGAGTTCTACATGTCATTTAGAACAGGAAGTACCACAATAATATGCCAAAACCTTCTCCCAAGTGATTTACCTCACTGATAACCTCACTTCCTCTTACCCTTACCGTAGGATGTAGCTCTGGGCCCATAATTCTCCCAGTGGTGTGGTGTGGTGTATCCTGCCCAAAACCCTGCATTCCCAACAGGTCCCCCTTACCGTAGGATAGAGTTCTAAGGTAAATTACACATTAATGAAAATTGACTGCCAAAACTTAATGGAAATTGTTAAAAGGCTAAGCAACCAAAATAAGGAAATAGTACCTGACACGCCACTATTACAAACTTAATCAACCGAAATTCATTTCCATAAGTTGCAGATAATGGCCTACCATAGGAAGATATAGGTTAAGATTGAGCAAAGAACAGTGCTCTTTAATTTTTATTAGTCTTGTGAAGCCTAGCCTGATTATTATTATTGCCGGTGAGTGTTAAGCTTCTTAAGCCTAACTTGCTTAACCAAAGGGGTCTTTCCTAGTTAGTAACCCCCAACAATTTTCCTGGGTGTTATCTAGGTCTAATATTTCTTGGGGGTCATTACTATCTATGTATAGGCTAGGTATTTACTGTCTTTTGTTTAAGTTTTTACGAGAATCCCCAATGGGCTTGTACAAAACACGCCTCAAAGATGGATACTTACTGGGTTAAAACCTGTGGTTCAAAATTGCTTTCTGCAACTGTCCATTATTTTTTATACTGCAGAAATTATTTTCTGATTTCTTTACTCAGATCAGTAAAATCAGTCTTTTCTCAAAGTCTTTAAATGTATAATTTATGGGTCAACACTATTCCCAATTTTCTGTTGTGTTTCTCTGCAACTGCTGGGTCTACCATCAGGTTGTTAGTAGCCTGTTAACTTATGCTTAACCTTTTAAGTCATTATAATTTTTAATTTTCTTAAGTGTCCGTAACTTTGGGACCAGCTCTGATGAATAACTAACAGCATTTTTCCTTGTCTTGATAACCTTTTTTGGCAGTCATCAATATCTCGCATCTAATTAGCTACATTTTCCATCGTATCCCACAATTGGCTGGGTCTGTTTCTGGGTTGAAGATCTGTACTAAAGTATCTAATGCATCTACCCCACTGGTCATCATGATGTCTGGATAAGGTGAGCCACATGGTTTTGGTAAAACACAATAAAAACAGTGTGCACACTAATCTGTACCCCTGGGAAGTTTACAACAACACCACCAAAATATACTGAGTCTTCATCAGGTTCATGGATAATACTCTTCACCAGATATAACGTGTAGTATATGGTTTTACTGCGCATGAAATGAAGATCCATGCTTATTCGTGCTATAAACACACTAAATCCAGGTTATAAAACAATATTGCAGAGTGAACACCAGAAGTTGTCAGGATGCAGTGCTAATGCATAAATTACTAATACTCTGGGCATTACAGTTAGGTTTGTTGAAGTGTTTTTTTTTGCATTACTGTTAGGTTTATTGAAGGTTTTCAAGTGACATTATGAACTAAGTACATATAGACACTCCAGATTATGCTGTGCTACTTGAGTATACTGGCTTATTAGTGGAGTTATTTAATAAAAATGATTTTCTTATGGGGCCTTGCTGCGGTATGTACGTACCTGCAATTTTGTGTATGTAAACAATTTAAATTTACGGTTCAGTGGTGTGCATTATACATTTTTTCTACTTTTAGGTAAAATGAAGGAAATCCCTTTGAGTACTTGCGAACGGGAGTCTGTCATATCAGCAATATCTCGAGGGGTTAGGCATGACAACCGGGCATTCCTAGAAGTTCGTCATATAAAAGTCAGCTTTGGCAAAGACTATGGCAGTTGTACAGTAACTCTTGGCCAGACAAAGAGTTTTAGCTCAGGTAAGGTTTGCTATGTGAATAAGATGAGGATATACTTTGTGCACCATTTACATTATTTGAGTTTTTGTAACCTGAAGCAATAAGATAGTATTTTGTGTATCTTACGGGATACTAGAAATATAATTTGTTTTTTTTTTTGTATGTTTTAAGTGACATTTAATTTTGTTGTCAAGGAAGATTTCAAGGCTGGAATAATGGCAAGGCTCTCTTAATTATTTATTTTTTTAAACTAATTTCGTATTTTCTTATTTGTTTTGCATCACCCATTTTCTTATTTGTTTTGCATCACCCTTCTGATATCTTACTCTTTGGGGAACAATCTTTTGGTGTAGTATTATTTAAAGACAATATTTGTGTATATTTTAATTCAAGATTATTCAATAAAATAACCATATGATTGCAGGTAACATGTGAGGTCGTTGAACCTAGGCCATCTCGTCCTAATGAAGGGAAAATTTCAATAGCTGTTCACCTATCTCCGATGGCAGCTCCACATTTTGAAGCAGGAAGGGGTATTGACCTTGTGGATGAATTACAGCAAGTTCTTGACAGGAATATTAAAGAGTCAAGATGTCTTGATGTGGAGTCCCTGTGTATCATGGCAGAAGAAAGTGTTTGGCAGTTTCGTGTTGATGTTACTGTAAGTGGTGATAATGGCATCTTTTATTATCTTTAGTTTTGCACTCTAAAGTCCCAAAGATTCTAATAGTGAATTTGATTTAATTGTTCACACCTTCACTCTGTGAAAGATGAGAATTATAAGCTATTTTCTTAAATATTAAAAACCTATGTGAAAGATGAGAATTATAAGATATTTTCTTAGATATTAACAACCAATTTAAGGTACTTGGTTATAAAAAGTCCTGTTATAAAAAAGAGCTTGATTAAACAAATAAATATCAACAAAATGTCATGTGAAGGTAGCTTTAAAGTGGACTTATCATCATAATTTACTATGTGTCTGTTCCCCACTCCTTTACTCATAGCCAGTGAGGTTCACTTTATGTATTTTAAATTGCACAGTAACAAACTTGATTATATGGAATAAATCTCACTACTGTTAAAGTTAGCTTAAATCTTCATGCCATTGAGTGTGATCTGCATTCAAAATAAACAAAATAGTGCTTGCCTAACTTGTTAGGACTGTTCTGTTCTTTAATCAATTGTTTCCAACTAGGTGGAGTTGAAATTATGTTCTGGTCAGAATTCATGTCGTGCCCTTGTGCAGATGACGTGTGTAGGTGTTTGTAATAATTTTGACTACAACTTTTTGCAATTCAAACTACATTCTGCATAAAGCTAGACAATCCACTATTTTATTAGAACAATCTGCAATACTTAGAAATATTTGTTGTACAATCTTCAGCAACTGTTAGTATGAAACATTGCTTTAATAAGTCCTTGATAATCTGCTGGTTATTGCACTGCAGCTGAGGCTTGGACTACCTATAAACATCATTAGGTAATATGGACAAATCAGCGATGTTGCGATTCATATGCTTGATATAGACTGAGAAGTGGTCCAAGGAAAAACCTTTGGCTAACTGATCTGGCAACTGCTGATCCACAACTATGAGATGCCCACTGTATTTGCAGGGGGTTGTCTGGTATACATTCCCTGTGAATACGGGGGAATTGTTTATACTGTACTGTATATGTAAATGTGTATACATGCATTTGTATAATATATATATATATTTAAAAAATCACAGTAGATGCACGTGACTTCATTAAATAAGCGAATACCACAGGAAAATGATAGTCCGAAATCCAAGCGCTTTCGTCTTTACTAAGACATTGTCAAGGAGCCAATGAAATACAATTGGAGGGAAAGGTCTCAGGTACACAACAAGATCAAGAATACCAGATGGTTAATTGTTAAAAGGATAAAAACTAAAAGAGATAATCCAGGATTATCGGATATCACACGGTCACATACCTAAACAGATTTGACCCTAACCGAAATTGACAAAGTATCTTTACAGTCCAAAACATGTAAAACTGAATATATTAATTTTGTTGCTTATATTTATCTACAACTTTTTTCATTATGAAAGCATCAAGTTTAAATAAGCCAATACTTAAATTTAGAACATTTCTATTATTTGACTTGATGAAACAAGATTCAATGATATTCCTTTAATTGTGTCATTACATGGGATTAAGGCTCTTGCTTGACTCCAGTTAATAGGATGATCTAAATCTCTCATATGTACGAATAATGCATTCGATATTTGCCCAGTTCTCACAGAATATTGGTGCTGTTTGAGACGTTGTGAAAGAGATTCACCGGTCTGTCCATAAGAGACTTTATCACTTTTTGCAAGGAATTTCATATATGCAGCCTGGAAGATCTTGAGGAGAATTTTTGATTACTAAACTTTTGCCATTAATATTACTGAAAACAACATTTATGTTAAAAAGCTTTAAAATTCTAGGAATATCTAAAAACCTTTCATCATAGGGTAATTTTGGAATGTTATGCTTACTAAATTCAAGTTTGTCATTAGTTGAATAAAATGTTTTTCTAGCTCTTTTCCATGCCACATCTACAAAAGTCCTTGGGTATTTAAGTTTCAATGCAATATCATAAATAGTTTTAATTTCAGCGTCAATAAACTGCAGGCTACAGACACATAAAGCCCTTAGGAACATTCCAGAAAAAACAGAATTTAACATTTTGATGGTGATTGGAGTAGTAATAAACAAAAGAGGCAATGTTAATTGATTTTCGAAAGACTGAAAAGGTGAAATTTCTATAATTTCTCTGGACAGTTACATCAAGAAATTCAAATTACAATTTCTTTCTTCCTCTACAGTAAATTTTATAGAAGGGACTAAATTATTGAGATTACTAAGGAATTCCTGGAGATTTTCGTGAACTGGCCAAATAAAGAAAATATCATCCACATACCTAAACCATATAACTTTTTGGGGCAAAATTCTTGGTAAGAGTTTTGTCTCAAAAAATTCCATGTAAATATTGCTAAGGATAGAAGATAAGGGATTACCCATAGCCATGCCAAACTTTTGTACAACTAGTTGCAAAGTAACAAAAACAGTTGTGTGCATATTTATTTCATCAAGTAGTACAGCTCAACCCCTAGTAGCTGTTTTGTGTGTGTGTGTGTGTGTGTGTGTGAACTCCGAAGTGTTTAAGGCCGTCATCTAAGATATCTTCTATAAGGATAATAGAATCTTATCAGTATAAAAGTCCTACTAATAATGTCCCAAACCTCTAGAGTTTTGCTTCAGTAGTGATCAAGGCTCACATTCTCAGTGAAAGAATTGTTAATGTAACAATAACTGATGTTTTGAACTCGTACAAGTAGGTGATAAGGATCCTCAGAAGGCTGTGTCCAAGGTTTTTGAAGTGTCTAGCTTCAAGAACCTTGGTTAGTGATGGATCTCAAGGAAGGAAACTTAGAACTTTTTTTTTTTCTTTCTTCACCCTGGTTAATTTCTCCATATCCTTCTGTCCCCACTCTTTGCACAAAGTTGTTACATAACGAGGCCATGCAGCCAATTTTAAGCTAGTCACCAAGGTTTTACCTTTGTTTTTTCTGGTTCCCAAGACTTCAGGGAGGGGACTAGAGGCCAGTATTGGACATTTCCAGTCTCAATAATTTTTTTCATTTTTCTCCTTTTTTTTCATGGAGTCATTCAATTCAGTCCTGGAAATGTATGATAACCGAGACAAAATTTTGTAGAAAAAAGTCTACGAAAACCGAAACGTACGAAAAGAGAGGCATACAAAAACAGAGGTTTGACTGTCCTCTACAAGAGAGTCCTCTTTTCCGTGTAAGGATCCTCTAACAAGTCTTGCAATGAGGGCCTTGCACCCTGCTGTGGTTCTAACGTCTGGCAACAGTACTTATCAGTAAGGACCACACAACAGGCAAGAATGTTTAGCAGCTTTTTCCCCTCATGAAAAAGCTTTTAGTTCTCTTGGCTGAAGGGTTCTTTTTCTGGCTGCACTAAACCGCAATCCTCATTCAATGTGATTGTCAGTTAACTTTAACAGTAGGTAAGATTAATTCCAAATAATGAAAATTTTTATGATAGTATAACTGTTACAGTGGTAACCCACCCAGCCTCCCCACATCTTAGTGAGTAATCATGAAGAATTCCAACAAGAATGTAAACATGCCAATGCCACCTAGTGGGAAACAGGTTATTACAGAGACAATCCTAGCGTGTTAACCAAGCGATATTTTGTTTAATTTGATTGCTTATCACGGCTAATGGTTCAAAGATGTAAGTTAACATTAACAGTAGGTAAGTATCCAAATTTTTAATTTTATCATAAAATTTTTTGTTAGATTAGCTGTACTTGAACTTCAACCAAACCATAAATTCTCACTAGCACCAACCAAAATCAAATACACATTACCTAAACTTGATCAGTTACAAAACATAGTTGACTAAATTGTATACACTTTTCCTCAAATTTATAAGTAGGTACAGTTGATTTTCATTCAGTAGGAAGTAGTTCATATTGAACTAGCATGACTTTTTTCACCTTATAGTTAGATTATGTTGAAATTCTTTCCACTCGAGTGCTATGAGAAATACTTTTTTCTTATATTTAGAAATTGTTGAAATGGTTTTCGCTTTGATATAAGAATTTTCACTTTTTATACCAAATAGAGAGAAATTCGAATACTTTACTGGTTTTATAAACCTGTAGTTGGCATTTAAAATTGTCTTTACTTATCTAAAAGTTATTGTATTTTCTAGGTATTGAATCATGCTGGAAATCTTGGAGATGCATGCAATATCGCTGCTGTAGCAGCCTTAAGACATTTCAATCGTCCAGATGTGTCAGTTGAAGAAGACGGTCGTGTTACAGTACACACCTTAGAGGAAAGAGAACCAATACCAACATATATGAAGAAAGTTCCAGTTTGTCTCACCTATGCATTTTTTGTTATTGATGGTAGAACACACATGCTTTTGGACCCTTCGGAAAAAGAAGAAAGGGTAAGGACAGCCTCATTGTTGTATGTTTTAGAGAGGAATAAATAACATACTAGATTAAAGTTTCTGACAACAAGTTAAAGCATATTAAGCCCACAGAGGAATTAGTGCACTAATCGTTTGTACTGTATGTTGAGTGACACTAAGTTGACAAGTTATATACTGAGACTTGGACATACATGTATAACATGTTGTAAGTTCGTTATCCTGTCATTTGTCTAAACCATCTCAGTCTTTTAGATCTCAGACCTTTTTCCAGACTCTTGTTACCAGATCATCAATTCCTCATTTGTACATAGTATGATCTTCCCACTGTACTCTGGCATGCTGTACAGATATGAATTGTTAGGAAATCCTGCCATCAATTTTTGGGAGCATGTAGGTACAAATTGGTGTATAGGTGTGTACCTTCATATCTTGAGGTCAATGTCTTTATTTTTGGACTGTCAGTTATGGGCTTTAGACTGTTGTTAAACCTTTTTCAAAATCTTTTAGTAAGGTGTGGCACCACAGAAATCTTATTTTTCAGTGACTTAAAGTAATAAAGAAGCCCTTCAAAATTATTGTTCTATAAATCCTTGTGTTCAGTAAAGTGACTTTTCATTCCACAAATTAAATGAAGCTGAGTAAAGTTGTGGATTCTTGCTCATTTAGGCTTACAAAATACAGGCAGTCCCCGGGTTACGATGGGTTCGGCTTACGATGTTCCTAGGTTAAGGCGCTTTTCAATTATATTCATCAGAAATTATTTCCAGGGTTACGACACCTACAACACTGATCTGGCAGATGAAATATGACAACAAAAATGCAAAATAATCAATATTTGAAGGTTTTTTTATGAAGAATGCAATAAGAATGCAGTTTACATAGTTTTCAATGCACCCAAAGTATTAAAAGTAAGGTTTTCTTAGGATTTTTTACGATGTTCTGGCTTACGATGATTTTCGGCTTACGACGCGTCTCAAGAACGGAACCCCCGTCGTAACCCGGGGACTGCCTGTAATAGTATTCTGTCATTAAAGTGATTGCAATCCTCTGACCTATGGGTATATGATGAATAACCTACATGAACCAGTCTCGTAATGTAGAGGAACACTACAGTGAAGCATATCCTTACTGATTGTCCACTTTCAACAACTTATTAAAATATCGGAAGCAATCTTTGAAAGAAATTTTTCCAAAATCTTCAAATCTTTATATTAGTCAATTACATTAAATTTGTGAGGACTTGCAGTGTTTTAAGTAAGATCTAATATAATTCATCTCAGTCTTGTATGAGAGTTAGGGATGATAATTGGTTGGTTTTGGTGAACAGTTTATTGGCGATAATAGTTCCTTATCAGAGCCCATTAACCACTGGTTCCATGCAATGTAAAAACACCATACAAACAAACAAACAAACAATTATCAGAGCCCATGTTTCTGCTTGATTCAGTAGTACATAGTACATGCCTTATATCTCTCTCCGGTTTAGCTATTTTATATAATTGCCAAAACATGATACATTATGTCCTCGACTTTGGGTGCCACTGATAGGTGGTGATTCAATCTTATGGTGCTTTTTCAGCGCTGGTAAGCAAGAATACGCATCAAGTTAACGGTGCTTGTGGCAATGTAACTTGAAGCAACATCAAGTTGCAGTGGTAAAACTCTAGTTATGGTGCCACAAGCACTGTTAAAGTGCTGATAACAGCAAAAAATGGACATACAGCGCAGCACTGGAATGGATTCCCTGGTGTAAGTCAAGGACGCACTGTACATGCTGTAATTATTGCACTGAATTGTTTATTTCCTCTCTGCTTTCAATATTATTGTTTGGTTTACCATATATGTACATATACTAATATAGAGTTAGTGGATTATTACTGAAGCAAAAATTATTTTACTTCAGATATACATCTGTTTTATGGATTTTAAGGGGGCCGGCCGGCTGATGCCCTTTTTTAAGGACAGGACTTTGATATTCCAACCACTTAATAAGGTGACTTGGGACATCTCCAAACCGCATATGATTTTCGCCTCTGACCTTTGGTTTTGTGACGCCAGGGCGATTTATCCCGAAAATAACAATTTTTCAAATTCTATCTCTTCCCTTGATATTTAATATTAAGACCTGGGATTACTACCAAATAGTATAGACCTGATGTAGACCTCCAATCGAATGGAGTTTTTTTTTTCTAAAAGTCATTTTTTTGCTAGATATGATTTTTTCAATATGGTAAAAAAATAAACCCTATAAATCAGGAGTGTTTATAAAAAAAAAACGAAACAAAAATTAGAAAAAAGGGCTCTATTTGATTGTTCTATAATGTCTTTCTGAGTTATATACCAAATTGCAATGTTATAGCTTTAAAACTAAGTGAGAAGATAGATTTTGAAGATCAATAAGTATAGTTTTGAGATACGGGGGTTCAAAGTTTTCCTTCGTATTTCTATAATGACAATGTTAATAAATAATGATTATTATGAATGTATATTTCTTTCTTGTGTATTAATAAACCAAAACTATTTTATTTATCATAATTTAATCATAAATGATGATCCCTTTGCTCATATATCGCAGCCTGGGGCACTGCTTGAGGCAAGATGGGGCACTCCTTCCTACGCAATTCTCTCTTTCCCCTTCACTAAATTGGCTTATTACAGCGAATTTTCTTCTTCTGTATGTTAGCGAGATGTTTTCCTTGTATTTTTCCTCTTTGGCATGATGAAATTCTTGCCCGAAACAAGGTAAACAAACAAAACGTAAATGCAAGAGAATGTCAAGAGGTGAAACTCAAAGGTGTCTCTTTTTTTACAAGGACAATTTAATAAATCATGATTATTATGAATTTCATATTCCATTTTGGGTATTAAAAAACCAAAACTTTGTTATTTATCATAAATGAAGATCTCTTTGCAATCAAGATCGTAGCCTTGGGCACAGTGTGACGTGTGCTGTCAAGCAAGACGGGGGTGTTACTAAGCAACCCCTACTTCGCAACCCTCCCCTCTCTCTTCACTAAGTACGCATATATTATAATATTCTGTAATAATACTTGAGCGATTTTTCTTCGTCTGTATGTTAGCGAGATGTTTTCTTTGTCTTTTCCTCATTGGCATGACGAAATTCTTGCCGAAACATACATAAACATACGTAAAGGCAGGCGAATGTCAGAGGTGAAATGGAACGTGTAGACTACTTGAAGTCTGTGATCGCACTAAATGAGGACTGGACTTGGTAGCTGAGCCTGAAGTCTCCTTCTCAACTCGGGGAATTTCTACAGATGCCATTTCTCCCAATTTCTTTGACAATAATTATCAAAATTTACAATAATAGAAGAAATATTGCATTTTCTTATACGGATCAATGTTTTAGGCTTATTGAGTTACGTTAACTAATTACCCTGCAACTACGAAAGTAAGAGGAATTTTGACGAAATATTTTGTATACGTATTCTCAATTGCCATATGAAGCTCCATGAATTTTTTCATGACTGCATTTTTCGCCCTATACCACCATATATAGGGGTTCTGGCCGGCCCCCTTAATGAAGTTTTGGGAAAATTTTATATCTGTTTCATTCAACTTGTTTTTATTAATATTTGTTAGCATACCAATATATATTTGTTCATATTTGTTAGCTACCAAAATATATTTGTTCATATACGAAACAAACCCTCTTTCTTAACATTAGAAAAAATCTTCTAACTCCAGCTGGAAACTGGTAAAGTTAACAAAATTGTGTATGCCTAGGACTATTGTCATCTGTGCTTGGTCATGAGTTATGTGGGACCACCCACTTACCCATCGGTAACCTGTGACCCTTTTGGTGAAGAGAAACGATCAGTACAGTGGTCCCCCTGTATTTGTGGGGGATGTGTACCAGACACACACGTGAATAGTTAGAACCTGCGAATAGTTGGAAACCCTATAAAAATGCTTAAAATCTCCTATTTTGGTAGTTAAAACTCAAAAAGAACCAACTAAAAAGTTTTACACCTGGTTTTTTTAATAGTTTTATCACAAAAAGTGCATTTTATGATGAAATTTATAAAAAACCCAGGAATTTGTGGATATTTCTCATAGAAAAATACTGCGAATAGGGAAATTTTCCGTGAATAATGCGGGGAAACGTTCCAGAGAGAAATCTGCGAATGTGTATGTCCGCGAATCTGGAGAACGCAAATACGGGGGTTCCAATGTAATGTCTGTTCGACAGAATCAAGAGAGTTGGGTAATATATTGTGAGGGCAAGAGCAGTCTGAGCTCTTCTTTAGCATTTAAAAAGAATAGTATGTCTATTCATGGAATATTGAGAGCTGGTTCAATATTACAACAAACCATTTTCACTTCCTTTGACTTGAAGGATGTTGCCCATAGGTCCTTGGACACTTCTTCCTTGGGTCTGGTGGTGGCTGCTCAACAAGTTGTGTAGCTCATCCAGTGCTCCTGGTGGGTCAGTTTGTATCTTGTTTAAGATGAGGGTATGAAAGTTAAATGAATAAGACAACTGGTCTCTTTTCTTTTCAATTTTTTTTTATCCTCCTTTACCTATGGCCAGTAAGAAGAAAGTACTGTCATAAGCTGGAATGGACTGGATACAGGTGAGTAAAGTTGTCATGCTGTTAGAGTGATCATTAATGTAAGATACCAATCAGTAGCAAAAACATTCCTCTCTTCAGCAAGGGGAGAGAGGAATGATAACAAACCTACATGAGTAGATGCGTATGTTGGTTTGTTATTAGAACAAATAGCTTCTTATCCTACGTAGATCTAATGAACTATGATGTATAGAAACCCAGAAGTATGAATTTATGATATTCATATATATCTTGGATTCTGAAATAGAGGTCAGTTTTCTTAGAATTCTTTTATGTGGATTCTGAAATAGAGGTCAGTTTTCATAGAATTGTTTTATTTGCAATTTTGATCAAAGGTGGCAAGCTGATTAATAGTAATTACCTCCCACCAATTGTAAGGCTATCCTAATGTTAAGACCAAGGGTCTGTTATGTATATGAACAAATGACTAATTTTTAAATCAATTGTATTTTTCATAACTAACAAACCTGATGTCTTTACTGGTTTTCAGGTGGCGGCAAAAAATTTATCTTACTGTTAAGACCTCAGGTTTGTTAGCTATGAAAAATACAAATTGATTAAAAATTTGTCATTTTCATTGCTTGTAATGCGGTGTTCATTATTTAGTATATATATTTTTATTTCACTTTCTGCTTGTATTCCCTTTTATGTGTAGTGGTTTAGTAACTGACCCTGTATCAAAGGTTATTAATCTTTCTTGAAATTTTGCTGTAATTACAGGTCATGTCAGGAAAGCTGGTTGTTGGTCTTAATCCCCATGGTGAAATTACATCCTTGGTTTTCCCTGGACGTGTATTATTAGACCGGAAGGACATCATGATGTGCATAAAAAATGCATTCCAAATAGCCAAAGGTTTTGCAGAAATGGTTCAGAGATTGGTAGATGAGGACTTGGAAAAAAGAAAAGCTTTAGTTAAAGCTGATGGCTACACCAAAAATTTATCCTCAGATATAACTTACTCAAGACATTTGGCTAAGGAGAAGATTCGCACTGAAAATAGATTTAAATTTGAAGTTCCAAATGAATCAGATGAGGAGGTAAGCAGTTCAGTTGGTGGTCCAGATGAAGAAATAAAAATGGAGGAGGAAGACAGAGATGAAGACGAAAATGAAGATGCCAATGAATCAGGTGGAGATAGTGATATATTGTCACGTATCCAGAGCATTAGACAGTTTACCCTTGGGGAATCAAGTACAAGTAAACCCATGGAAACTGATAGTGGAAGTGAAGAAGAGGATGTAAAAGACAAGTTAACAGGTGATGATCTTTTGTAGCTTTGTAGATAATTAAATTGAGAAATATGTTATCATATATTCAACACTTTGTTTATTTTATTCCTAATTGTTCATGTGTAGTTCTGTCCCATGAAATCTAATTATTTTCATGCCTATGTTTCACTGTTTTACTGAGGCTCTAAACTCTATCACTGTTAATTTTCCTTTTAAGGAAGTTATTAGTATTTGAGTAAAATGGTTATGAAATTTACTATTTCCTTTGCACTTTGATTTTTGAGACATGCCATTATCAAAAAGTTATTTTCATGCTCAGAACTGTGCCTTAGCTTTACTGTATGAGAAATTTACTGTAAGGTGGCATTTTTGTCTGTATTTTCAGAAATGATTTTGAATTTATTAGACGATTTACACTGACTTTGTGGAAGATGAATATATGAATGTAGAAGAATGTGGGTGTCTTTATGAAACAGTAATGAATTTCAAATTGTAACTTTTTATATAAATGCAAGGTCAAGTAGGATAGACAGTCTTAATACCTTCTTCTAGGCTAGTCCTGAAGAACTCAGGAAAAAGGAAAGAAATGCAAGGAGAGGAAGGCTAGGGTTTAACTGTTCAGGGAGAGATAGACCCACCCCTTAAAGGAAGGAATTGTTTTGGTATAACAGTAGGAGGAAGAGAATCCTTACTCTGATTAGTACTGTGGAAGGAAAGTAGTCAGTCCAAGAATTACAGAGTTCCACAGAAGTGGCTTTGATGGGTGCCAGTAAGAGGAGAGAGACGCCCCACATTTCTCTCGAGAGCAAGAGAATCAAGATATAGTGGTACCTTGATCTATGAGTGAATTAATTTACAAGTTTTCCGAGGTATGAGTTGTCACTTGGTTGATTTTTTGCTTCGTTATGTAGCAAAAAATTGAGGTACGAGCTTGAGATTGTGCTGCTGTGTAGATGGTGTAATGACGAAAAGTAAGATAAGCAAAGAAGAAAAAGTAAATATGCATCTTTTCCATAAATCTTTTAAGACGTTATACTTTACTTCACTGTATTCAATAAAATACATAGTACATATTCTCATCTTATTTTCTTGCTTCTAGTTAGCATATACAAATATCCAGATAATTGACTTATATGAGAAAAAGATAATTTTTCGTTATACAACTTGTTTTTAAGTCGAATTATGACTTGAATACATTTCGTTGTGGTTGTGAACTAAATAATTTATTTTGTTAACAGATTGTGTTGGCGGCATGTTTATTGAGTAAAAAAATTATGTGATTACTTTCGCTATTTTCACTTTGTTTCATTGTAATATGAGCTTTACGTTATTTGTCTTTTAACAGCATGAAAAGAACAGTAAAATGTATTCTTTCAAGCCCAGTAGCTTTGATTAAAAGGATTTTCTCTCAATGTTACCTACAGTTGTGTTTGATGGCATAAGTTTACGGGAGTTTTAACCTTTTTGCCGATGCATGATAATAGTCATTAGCAGTTTGAAAATTTTTCTCAGCTTCATCTACAATTAAGTTTAACAGTATATTTCCTTGTTGATTTTTTATCTATAGTGAATAAAGTTATTATATAAAAATATCTGAGTCCTATTCTACACAACATCATTTATAACATAACTACGGTAATTTTTTACTATCGTATGATGGTTGAAATACAAGCCAAACGGATGTTGTTATCCAGTTCGGAAAAAAAATTGTTTCTCGTTCGGTTGTTATGTCTGGACTCATTTATGCAATGAGTATAAGGTTAAAACAATACTTTCATCATTCTCTTTTGCTGTTTTTGAACTTATTTAATTAGAAGATGGGATAAAGTTAGGCTATTGTAATTTGGTCTCTCTTGCTTCCTGATTGTAGGTTGCTGCCTGCACCCATTGCAAGCAAAATTTTAAAATATTTTCAAAATATTATTTCATCAGTATTAATTGATAACCCCATCATAAAATCGGATTATCGTAAGATGAATTATCGTAACTTGAAGATTACCTGTACATGTTATAAAACCTTATTATATATTATGTTTATATACAATATTTGTTATTTAGAGATTTATTTTCCTTATTTGGTAACATGAAGTATAAAAATATGGGGTGTCATTTTGAGGGTTGGAATGGATTAAGGGCATTTTAAGTATTTTCAATGGGGAAAAGTGATTTGATGTGCGAACAAATTGAGTTACGAGCTCGGCCATGGAACGAATTAGTCGTAGGTCAAGGTACCACTGTAGTTAGTTGGCGCCTGGTGGCAAGGGATGTCCTCCAAGGATATTTCCGCAGGGAGCAGGGCACTTGGAGGGGTTGTTATTGTCTCCTCGTCTTCATGTAATGAAAAGGAATATCTTGGATTCAATTCTCTCAAGCAAGGAGGCAAAAGGTTGCATCTCAAATATGAAAGCAGTGTACCAAGAAAGGATGAAAAAATTCATCTTGATGGTTTAATATAATTTGATTGAGGACAAGAATTTATGGCATGTAAATAATAGTTTTTGCAAGTTTTATGGAAGGAAATAAGGTATAGTTGTTTTATTCTAGACCAAGGACACTTTATTGATATGGTAAGTGAGAAAATTGATTTGTAAAGTGGCAGGGATGCCATTTTAGGACTGTGTATCCTTATTGGACTTGGTAAAACATTGTCAAGCTCCTGGTGGTTTTTTTAAAGCGTAAGATTTTTGGAGGTCCAAAAGTGCTTGTGGTAAAATGCACACTTTTGGCTTACCACTTATGAGCATTTATTGCTAGATGTTAACTTATTTTTCATGATAGAAAGCTGTCTATGGTTTCATTTTGAAGCCAAATAATTTTCTTTTGGTGTCTGAAAATTTAAAAGAAAGTTAAGAACAGGTTTCTTTACTTTTTGAATAAATATAAGATTTCTTTACTTTTTGAATAAATATTTCTGAAAAAACAATATAGGTATTTATAAATTCTTTTTGCACCATGAAAAAGTATGGTAAAATTCCATTCCAATGATATGAGATATATAAATATACTTTGTCAGTTTGCTGCATATAAGAAAAGGAAAAAAGGCAAAAATTTTTATGATTTCCCATTTTGGAAAGAACAGCCCCTACTTGCATAGAAGAGAAATCTGTCTGACAATGCCATTTGAATGCAGAGGAATTGAGTTTGTATAATATCAAAGGGTTAAACATGATACAATAATAATACAAGTGATCAACTGCATTGTACACCTTCATGTTGGGAAATGCATGACTTTTTCAGTGTCCGGCAACCTCCCATACCTATTCATTTATTTGACCAGAATACTTAGTCAAAAATCTTTGCTGCCATAGAGATGGCATTCTTTACTGGAGCAAGTTGTAACTCTGTCCCTTTGGCTCATAGCATTAAGTTAGTTTTTATTTCTTAAAAAAATGTTGAATGGTGAAGTGTGAATTACCCATTGCAATTCAAACTTCATGCTTGACGGACAAAATAACGAGCTGAAGTTGAAAAGTTTTATTAGGTATCTTTGCCCCCCATTCAGGTGAATGGAAATTTGCTGAATGAATCTGAGGCTTTTAACTATTCTTGGAGTAACTTTTCACTTGCATCTGACTTTTGAGAAACATCTAATGAAATTTTCAGCAGATGCTGCATGAAAGTTAGCTATTGATTGTAAGGCGCCATATATTTAAAACTGATAAAATCAATGCAACCTCTTTTATGTCATATGCTCATACTCCATTTATTAGAATACTGTTCGCCGGTGTGGATGCCTGCTTCTGCCAGAGATTTCTCTTTTAGATATAGTGGTTTGTGGTGGTTGGTTTCTGTTTACTAATACTTAGTAGTAATTATGACTTGGACCATCGACGGATGGTCTCTTGTTTGTCACTTTTTCGTAAGTTCATTTAAACAGTTCTTTTACATTCACAATTGATCTGTGATCCCCTTTATCTGCCGAGAGCAACCAGATTCGCTGAACAGCAGCACCAATATATATATATGACTGTGGAACAGCCTCCCAGAGGAAGTTGTTCAATTGGAACTTCAGAAGTTTAATTGAAGGTGCTATACATTACTACCTTAATACTATTCTCCTTGTATTTTAGTATTTTTTTTATATATTTGTCAATTTGTTAATGTATTTTTTCCTTTTTTAATAATTGGGGTCTCTGCTTTCTGTATTTCCTTTACTTTTTCTTACTACTTTCTAATGAACACTATTCTTTTGAAGTTTGAATTTCAAGTTAATGGCCCCTGTGGGCTTGTTCCATATGAATAGGCTTCGTCTTCTGAATAATAACAGTAATAATAATAATAATTATTATTATGGTGTGATCATGATTATTATTATGGTTTAAACGGTGCACCATCAGGCTTTGAAGGAATGATGTGACTTCCACTGGTTACCAATACGTATACTATAATTTAGTGTCATAATTGGAAAAATTTCTTATTGTAAGTAGTATTTGTATTGTATAGTGTTTTTGATAATCTTATAACAATTTCTTTTCAGTTAATAATTCTTGTTTATTAGTGAGGCACTAATAATGATCTAAGCTGCATATTTTGAGGCTTAGGGTTTTACGTTGTTCTTTTCAGTTAAATTTTTTTTTATCAGTTAAATTTTTTTTAATTAGTGAGGCACTAATAATGATCTAACCTGCGTATTTTAAGGCTTAGGGGTCTAGGTTGGTGTAATTGGTTTTTTGCTTACTATTAATGACTTTCCTTTCTTGCTTGTGTTGGAATGGTAAGGTTTCCTAGTTTCTTTTTTCAGTTGAGGTATTCATCATGTTTTGTTTGGCTTATCTATAATTATATTAAAGAGCTTTGGTTATTCTGCAGGTCGTAGGTATTGGTTGGTATGACCCTTTTACATGTAACCGTTTGAGGTCTGTGGACTTTGACTACGCATGGTTTTCTAGCTGTAAGTTTTTCCATTTTTCAGATTTTTCTTCTTTGTTTTGCATTTATATTTTATCTTCATATTTTTCAGATCTGTTTTATTAGATTTTCAGGTTCTCCAGGCATTTGTTTTGTATTATTGTTGATTCAGCATGTTTAATACCCCACTGTAGTAGTAGTAGTATTATTATTATTTTATTCACAAGTGAATATCCTACAACAAATGTGTTGAAATCGTATGTCAATGTTCACAAAAGTACTATCAACTTCTCTTCAACTTCTGTATTGTATGCTATGTTGGGGGTAAAAATAGAGGAAGTATTTTTTAAATTTATGAATTTCAGAGAGTCATTACAGAGATCATTGCTTCCCACCTCTCATTTTCTTGTCTGTCATTTTCATCATCATCATCATCATCATCGTCTGTTGAAGAGGGAGAAAAGTCAGGAAGGACGTCCTTCACTCGAGTTCGCAAGCGACTTCCTATTGTGTTTTCCCTTCGTTTCTTTTTCTTGTACTCCATGTACGACTTCCAGTGAGTTATTCCCTTTTGCAAGAGATGCCTGTATGTGTGATATGAATGAGATCATTATTTAGAAATACTAAAAAAAGATAAAGCTACTATTTTGTAATGGTATTAAAAATGCTAATAACAATACAAGTCTGCTGCTTATTCTTAAGCTTTATAGTACTGTACCTTGGTTCAGGTACTCATATTTGTCAAAGATGAATATGTTAGGGTTAAGTTACTTACAGATAAAAAATATATCTAAAGGTTAATACGACATATAACACATTTCAGTCAATTGTTAATACCTCCTGTAGTGCTCTTTTGCATACTGGATCTGTGTGCGTCTGTGAAGTAGGGAGTCGGTTGCCCACCATTTCCATATCCATAAATAACGACGAAGGAGAATATTGCTGTGATGCTGGATGGCTGTATGAAGTTGGTGGTGTCTCATTTCAGCCAACTTTGGAATGTCATTATAATTTAATTAACATAAAAGGAAAAGCAGACAATAAGCATTAATGCACTCTCATATTAGCAAAAAAAATATGTATCTTTAAGTGTGTTAAAAAACCTTACTTGTGGGAAAAAAAAGATTAGAATTTTCTTGCAGTTTAGGCATGCTTCCAGTTGTTCAGTGAATTAGAGAACAGTGTTCTTGCAGTTACTTGTAGGTTTAAATGGGGCAGCAATATAAGTATGTAGTAAGTGCCATGTGCCGTTACATAGGCCCAGAGACACATTTTGGATGACACTTATATGATGTAGGAATTTAGCATTCATATGTTCCCATGGTAGTATTTATTAAAAAAAAAACACAATATCACGGAATGATCGATGTACTGTTTACTTTAAATTATAATTAACTAAGTACAACATAATACATACTCACATGGTTTCAGTAGTATGTATTAGTGCCATACTTAACCCTTAAACGCCGAAGCGGTAAAAAAAAAAATGTCTCCCGTGTGCCGGAAGTGTTTCAGAGTGAGCGCGGAAGCGGAAAAAATATTTTTTTCAAAAAATCACAGCGCGCTTAGTTTTCAAGATTAAGAGTTCATTTTTGGCTCCTTTATTTTTCATTGGCTGAAGTTTTAGTATGCAACCATCAGAAATGAAAAAAAAATTATCATTATCATATATAAATAATGCGATATATGATAGCGCAAAAACAAAATTTCATATATAAATTGTATTCAAATCGCGCTGTGCGCCCAAAAACGGTTTAAAGGTAACGCGTTACTTCTTTTTTTCGTTGTAATGTAGAAACTAAATTGCGATCATTTTGTTTGGTTATATAAACACATTGTAAAAATTTAAAAGCAACACAGAGAAAATATTATCACAAAATAATGCATGAATTCGTAACGCACGGATGTAAACAAATATTTTTTCAAAAATTCACCAATAAATCTAAAATATTGTACTAGAGACTTCCAATTTGCTTTCAAAATGAAGAAAAATGATTGAATATTACTATACTGTGAGAATATTAGCTTACAAATGCAGTTTTCGACCATATCTGACTAGGTAAAGTTGACCGAATGTCGAATTTTTTATATATATTTTTTTATATGCAATTATTTCGGAAATAAGAAAAGCTACAACCTTCAAATATTTTTCGTTTTATTCTACATGAAATTGCCCACATTTTCATATATAAAACTCTATGAAATGCCTAATATGAAACGGAGCAAATATTCCGAGAATGGAACGTACGCATTTTGGAGATTTGTGGCATAGAATCCGCGCGCTGAGAGAAGGAAAGATTTTTTTAAAAATTCACCATAAATCTAAATATTGTGCTAGAGACTTCGAATTTGTTTCAAGATGAAGATAAATGACTGAATATTACTAAGACTGTAAGAGTTTTGTTTTAGCTTACAATTGCGTTTTTTCGACCACATTTCGGTAGAGTCAAAATTGACGCGAACGTGGGTTTTTTTTTCCTATTATCGTGATTTATATGCAAATATTTTAAAAATGAGAAAAAGCTACAACTTCAATTATTTATTGTTGTATTCTACATGAAATTGCGCACATTTTCATATATAAAATAAAACTTTATGTAACGGCTAATTTAAAATGGTGCAAACATTACCACAATCGCACGTATGATTTTTTCGGAAGAGTTACCGCGCGGACGTAAAGAAAATGTTATTTCTTTCATAAATTCACCATAAATCGAAATATTGTGCTAGAGACTTCCAATTTGTTGTAAACGAAGGTAAATGCTTGAATATACTAGAATATAAGCGGTTTAGCTTACAATTGCGTTTTTTCGACCATTTCGGTAGAGTCAAAGTTGACCGAAGGTTTGAAAATTGTCACTTATCATTTTTAATATGAAAATATTTCAAAATTGATAAAAGCTACAACCATGGGTTGTTTTTTAGTTGTATTGTGCATGAAATTGCGCACATTTTCATATATAAAACTTTATGTAACGGCTAATTTAAATGGTGCAAACATTACCACAATCGCATGTATGATTTTTTCGGAAGAGTTACCGCGCGGACGTAAGGAAAAGTTTTTTCATAAACATTCACCATAAATCGAAATATTGTGCTAGAGACTTCCAATTAGTTGCAAAATTAATTTAAATGATTGAATATTACTAAAATATTAGAGTTTTAGCTTACAATTGCGTTTTTTCGACCATTTCGATAGAGTCAAAGTTGACCGGAAGGTTGAAATTTTGGCACTTATCGTTATTTATATGAAAATATCTCAAAACTGATAAAGCTACAATCATGAGTATTTTATTGTTGTATTCTTCATAAAAATGCGCACATTTTCATATATAATACTCCATGTAACGGCTAATTTAAAATGGTACAAAAATTATGTCAAAGTGACGAAATAATTTCCGAGATGTGTCACAGATACTTTTTAGTGTGGCAAGAAAGAAATTCGCGCTTGCGCGCCTGCGTAACGATTGTAAACAAAACAACACCTTGATCCGTAAACTCCCAGCATCCCCCAAGGCGCGTGATTCAAGAGTTTTTGGCTGGTAGGCCTAAAAGTATTTTTCCGCAAATTTTAAAAAAAACTTTTGTATGTTGACGTAAAATACGTCCAGTCGGCACCCGAGAGACAAAAAATGTCGACGTAAAATACGTCCAGTCGGCGTTTAAGGGTTAATGTAGTAAAAAATACATAAGGTATGGTTCTGGATATAAATATGGTGTCTTATTTTACTTAGCATTTTCCTTTGTTTTGTTTATGATGGCAAAATGCAAATATTAAAATGCTTATATGATAAAGTTAAGTGAAAGTTTAAATGGTTCTTGACTTTGTTTTTAAACTCCTGAAGGTTATTTGCATACAAAACAGTGCCTGTCATCACAGTTGAAAACTTTGTCTGGTTTCTCTTTCTCTCCTGTAACTCTTACTGGAAATATGAAAGTGGCCTCTTCCTTGACAGAATCAGCTTCTCTGGCAATTCTTAGTTTTCTGAAAATAAAAACGATTGTGCCGGCTTTGTCTGTCTGGCCGCCGCACTTTTTTCTCTCCCCCCCTCATATCTTATCTTAAAAACTACTGACACTAGAGGGCTGCAAATTATTATGTTGATCCACCCTCCAATTGTCAAGCAAACCAAATTGCAGCCCTCTCTATCCTCGGTAGTTATTTTAGGTAAGGTTAAAGTTAGTCATAATTGTGCATCTGGCAATGATATAGGCCAGGCCGCCAGTGGCTCATACAGCATTTTACTGAGGCCACCAAAAGATAGATCTATTTTCGGTGGCCTTGATTATATGATGTGCAGAAAGCTCTTCAGCACATATTTTACTTGCTGTTTTTAAATCTGACCTGATTCTTGAATGTGTGCAGCCATCCTGTACTTGCAATTAGTGGCTTGTCCTCACTCATTTCAATATATTCTTTGCTGAAATCTGTATAAAGACCTCTTTTACAACTTTACTACTCGGGCAGTCATCGTCATTGATTAACATTCTAAGCTTTGCTTAAGTAGGATTCTCCACATTTTTTATGATTATTAAGTAGTTTAACCAAACCAATGAACTATCTATAATGCTGTCACAGGGTTAGCCCCCCCCCCCCCCCCCCATATGTGCTGAGAAACAGTAGACATGTAACTGCATTGGTAGGATGCTGAAAAGGACTAGTATTGCATATAGAGTTTGAAATATAATATGAGATTTTAATTTTCATTTTTGTTAAAATGTCGAGATTGAATATTTTCCAATTTTGTTAAACTGAAACTACTTAATCTATTTACTTTAAAAGGGGAGCCCAACTGTATGTTTAATTTATGATTATTTACACTTTAGTTTTGATGATATGCTATTTGCTCCATAAGAATAAATTTAATTAAATAGCATTTGATCAAAATTTGCTATAATTCTCACATTTCTTTGAAAACTACTACTCACAAAGGAGCAGCATTGTAGTGCTGGGAAAGATGCTGTTTAGGATGCCCAATAGTACCTTACCATTTAAATACTTTGAGCGGAAGTGCCATGTACATGAACCCATGTTAGGGGTCAGTGTGCATACATTATGAGCAAGATATTACCTGCTAATTTTTATTCTTAACTGTTTTGGTGTCCCATTGAGGATTTTATGACAGTCTAGTATATTGTATGTCTTCCAAGTGGATTTTGAAAAATTGCATTGTGAGGTTTATAGTGTTGTAAACATCTTGAGCATGTCTACCAGGTGAAGTAGGAGGTGTATGGTGAGGCTTCCAAGCCTAAGAAAATGTGCAAGAGCTTGGTAGTGACTTAAAGTAACCATGGGAGAGGTGCTAAATAACTGACACAACCTTCAGACTTTCTATAAGGAGTCAAGGGTAATTTTTTGTAGGTCATAAGTAATATGAGTGGTCAAGGGGTGACGTTAGTTACTTAATAATGTTAGGAGAAGCTACTAATGCTGATGTGGAGACTGTGAAGATGTTGTCATGAATCTGGGAGGCAGTGAATTTGTGATGGTTATCAAAGAACCAAGCAAGTCTTGAACATTGATGAGATGGATCTCTTTTGGAAAAAGATGTCTGTGACTAAATTTTCATTATGAGAAGAGAGGCTCCATCTGATTGCTAGCCCTTGAACAGTATTCCAGGTGGTATAACATCCTCCTCTTTCTAGAAAATGGTCTGAGTTATCCATAGGCCATTGAAGACTGGTGTCACAACACAGAGATAATTGTTTATTGATTTCAGTACCACCTTCCTCATCCAGCCATTGAATCAAAAGATCGTGATGCTCAAGGCCTGCAATCAGTGGTGTGTGATGAGAGTCTTGTTGGGTTTTGTAATACTACCCCTGATAGGGTGGTACTTGTTTGTGGTGAAGTTCATCCTACATGGAACCCTCCTCATTGGAAGGTATGGCCTGCACATGTCCATGACAACAAGAGCTTCGTTTTCAGGGAAACTATTTGTGCTGGGTTTAAGGGAAACTATTTGTACTGGCATGGTTAGGTCGTTGCCTGGTTGAATGAGGTAGAAGAACATGTTGCTGAGTTGCTTAAGAGTCTCAGCAAGCCATGTACCAACGTGGAATTGATATAGCTTGGGCAGGAGAAGGCAATAGAGTGCAGAGTTCAGGGAAGAAAAATTGAATGTCCCTGAGATGATAGCAAGAGCTGTTTTTCCGACATCCTTGCGTAGTTTGAGAATGCCCTTAGGTTTATGAAGTTGATTGATCCTGACAGCTCTAGGAATGATGATAAAGTTTCAGCAATCCATGGTGGCCTTAACTGTACAGGATGTTGGAGGGGAAGAAGTGACATAATTAGCAATCTGTTCTTATTGTCCATCCTTCTTCATGCACATCCTCATCTACTCATCTGCAGTTTATCCCAACTTCTAACCCTCTGATATCTGGTGCAGAGCCTTTTGTGATCCATCATCTCATTGTTCAAAGCCATTCTCATCTAGACAAGAAACCCTCTCTGAATACTACTCAAGAGGCCTTCCTATTCCCTACTAGCATACGGAGAAGCCTAAACTAAGATGACATGGCATTACTAAATAATACCACACCAGATACAACCACTGAACAAGACACCCCAGATCAAGAAACAACAGACTGCACCAGGTATAATGTCACGCAACAGCAACTTGCCAGTGACAATTCGGCAAGTAGTGACGTCATGCAACCACCTCCTCCAACCAACCAGAATCCTGCACGGAGAGGTGCCCTCCCCTTACGACGGTCTGAGCGACTACTGCAGCGTCAGCATAGGACCCACCTCTGATCTTGAGGCACCCACCAACAGGGGATCAGCAGCTGAGTCAGTTAGCTAATCAGAATTCGTCGATAAGGACCCCATGCTGTGCAAAAGGCTACACATACCGTAGGACTCCCGCAAGAACTTCAGTCCCACAACACCTGCCTGACGATGTCCTTTTGGGTTTAAGGACGAAACATTGAGAGAGAGAGAGAGAGAGAGAGAGAGAGAGAGAGAGAGAGAGAGAGAGAGAGAGAGAGAGGAGAGGAGGAAGAGGGAGCAGACGCCCTTGAGCAAGAGGAATCCAGAATGAGTATCTTTCGTCAGTTAGGCTTAAGATCCAATTTGTACTGCTTTTTGTATAATATATTCAATTTGACAAATACCACATTTGTGACGTGAACCCCCCATTTGGCGTTTCAATAGCCAACTTGAGTACAGAAAAAAAGTCAGTAAGAGGAAGAATAGAGAAACTGCTATACAAAATAAATGTGGGTGGAAAAGCCATTATTTACAATAAAACCTGTATTAATAAAGGTCTTCTTCCAGCAAATGATAATAATAATAAGTTACTATGCCTATCTCTGAAGGAAATACGTATGTACAGTAAAAGACTGGAATGAGGACAAAAAAAAAGTGAGTTAGGTAGCATAGAAGTAAAATTCAAGATGCAGTTCCTCAGTCCCAAATTTTTTTTATTTAGTTTTCTTTTGAGAATTTTTATTCAAAAGTATAGTACGTAATTTCAATGGTCGTTGATGGCATTCTTTGACTTCTCCCAGAATCTTGAATAAATAGGAGACCCATTATATATATATAATATATATATAATATATACTATCCATATATATATATATGTATATATATATATATCTATATATTATTATATATTCTTTTTTATATATATATCTATATATATCTTATATATGTATATATACTATATATATATATATATATATATATATATATATTACATATATATATATATATTCTATATATAGTATATATATATATTATTTAGTATATATATAGATATAATATAGTATATATATCTAATATATATAATATATATATATATATATCTATATTATATCTATATATATATATATATATATATATATTAATATGTAGTACCTCGAGATACGAAATTAATCCGTTCCGAGGCGGCCTTCGTATAATGAGTTTTTCGTATCTTGGAACACCATTTTACATGTAAAATGGCTAATCCGTTCCAAGCCCTCCAAAAACACCCCATTAAATTTCATAATAAAGCTAAATTGACCTATAAACAATGAAATACTACAACAATTTGGACCATTCAATACCTAAATTAAGAATAAAAATCCAAACCTGTAAATAAAGTGTATAATTAGTGTACAAGAAATATTATTACTGTAACGTAAAATGTCGAAGTTTACCTTTCGAGTCAGGCTATCTCCGAAAGTGGCGGCAGAGGAGGAGGAGGAGGACAAACGGCAGATAACGTACGTAACGTACGTTACACTTAACTTTACGAAAACACATAAAAAATTTAAGGAAAATTATAAAAATAAAATTTACGAAAAACATTAACAAAACTGTAACATTTAACTTACAAAAATCTAAAAATTACGTAAATTTTTTTTTTTCTTTTTTTTTATTTTTAACTTTTTTTTTTTGTTTTTTTACTTTTATGTAGGCCCTTTTTTTTTTTTTTTTTTTTTTTTTTTTTTTTTTTTTTTTTCTTTTTTTTTTTTTTTTTTTTTTTTTTTTCTTTTTACAGAATTTCAACTTCATCACCACTTTCAACGTTCTGATTTTCATCACTTGGTTCTTCCTTTTTGCTTTC
>NC_087218.1:38770523-38790523 GCF_015104395.2 Macrobrachium nipponense | reverse complement strand
AGAGAGAGAGAGAGAGAGAGAGAGAGAGAGAGAGAGAGAGAGAGAGAGAGAGAGAGAATATCCTTTGACCCGCTAGTCAGCAATACTCCACCTCCCTGTCATATTAAATTGACAAATTTGACAGCGTTGCTCCTCAGCGTCTCTCCAACAGTTAACAACAGATGAGGAAAGATTATTAGTTTATTTAAGATGCGTATCACTTACGAATTTTGTAATTAATAGTTGTATAATTATTATTATCATTTGAAAATTAGTACTTATTATTAGGTAAATAATTTATTTATCATGCAAAACAAATACACATATATGTGTACCATAAAATTCGCTCATCTCATCTCATCTCAGAGAGAGAGAGAGAGAGAGAGTATTTTTATTATGTAATGTTATTTAATTTACACATAAAAAGCTTGAAAACATAAAATACACAGCAAATAAAACAAACACTTTTGTAGGGTTTCTCAAGGATTCGCATTAATGTTTGCTTGCCTGTGAAAAACTCATGTATGACAATTAGTTAGGCTCCAATGAAAAGTTTGTCTGTGGATTTGTGCAAGTTCGGGGTATTACTGTATGTATATATATATATATATATATATATATATAATATATATATATATATATATATATATATATATATATATATATTATATATATTATATATTATATATTATATAAGATAGATATAGATATATAGATATATATATATATATATATATATATATATATATATATATATATATATATATATATATAGTGACAAAGCGCCCAAATATCTGGTTAGCACACTTACCAATAATAAAATTCAGTTACCTCACAGCAGCCAGATACCTGAACTTTCAGAACATAAAATACGACTGAGTACTCTAAAGGCAACAGTAATCCCTAAAATAACCTATTCAACATGCAATAAATCAGACGCTATGTGTGAGTTATTCATATATGGTTAAGCTAATTAAAGGGCATCACTCCAACAAATTACTTCAACTGTCTATTTCCCTTGTCCTAACTCACTTCAAGAAAATTGAAGGAAACAAAAAAATTACCACATTGGGTCGCACATAAATTTAATCCTGTCATTGGTGTTCAGCAAATGAAACTGTTATAAATTCAAAATTTTGTAAGTGAAATTCACAGTCTTAGGAAAATGTACTGTTACTTGAAAACAACACAAAATTCAATTCTTGAAATAATTATTAAACAAAATTAAACATTAAATTTTTCAATTGATAAAGTAAAATACAAATGTCAGAAATACTTGAGAATTGAAAGGAAAATCTAGGTAAATGGAAATTAATTCACAAGTGTTGAAATATGAAATTAAATTAAGTATGCAATGTTAAACAAATTGTGAAAGCAAAAACCTGAAAAACCACATGTGTAATTATCAAAATCACCACCAAAAATGTGACAAAACTAAGAAATGGTAACACACAATATATCCGAAAAACATGCTTCAAAATACAATAACAAAAAAAATTTAAACGAAAAAAAATTAATAAATCCACATTAACAAATATTCTAAATAGTTTTATGTGCACTTAAAACTGTATTATCACTTTGACAAATATTCTAAGTATTTTTAAGTACACCTGAAACTGTATATCTAGCTCATAATTCACCTAAACACTTGAAATAGGCCTGTTACCAATGTTTACAGCCTATGTCTTGTGTGTGTGAGAGAGAGAGAGACAGAGAGAGAGAGAGAGAGAGATATTAGCAAATTTGTACAGCACGGTTATGTCTCAGAATGACCAAACCCTCTCTTGGTAAGGGAAGCTTTGGCTCGTAACACCGTACCCAAAATGGGATGACGTCATACAAGGCTGAAAGCATTTTGGGAAGGAAGCTCTCTGCAATAATAATCTGAATAAATTCCCTTTAAAAATGAGAGGGAGAGAGAGTGAGATTGATTATTAATAATCATTAGCAGTACATGGTTTCAGAACATAAGACTCTCTTAAAATGAAAGATATGATTGTAAATGACGCCACTTCCGAGATTTGATGTGGAAAGATCTTATGCAAAATAATTTGGTCACAGAACAGTGCCGTAGTCGAACGAGATACGTACGAGAAGCTGAAGGACGAAATGTTGCGCAATAAATCACACGGTTTAGACAAGGAAAAGACGAACAATACTGGTTCGATACGACACGTGGCTTAATCATATGACTGAGAAAAAAAAAGACGCAAGACAACTGAGTCCCTTATCGCAAAGTGATGACAGCTATCACAAAACAAAACGAATGCTTCCTGCAACTGTTGATTCATCCTGCTTATGAACATGTGTTATTGTGACAAAATGCGCGATTAAGGATTTACGTTATTCTTAAAGTAACTTTGAGTTATACTTATGTGAATTCTGAACATACATTACAGACGACACTTCAACAAATATCAATGTTACTCAGAATACAGGATGAGCAACAATTTTGGAGAGGTACATTTTTACAAGGCAACATCATAACACACACACACACTCACTCACACAGTAACAACCCCAAACTTGCTCGATTCGAGTGCTTAAATTCACAGAAGCGAACTTTTCATTGGAACCTAACTAATTGTCATACACGAGTTTTCACAGACACGTATTTTTGGATCCTTTCTCTCTACATGAGTAAACCATTTCAAAACACTGATCTATCTTTTCTCTTTGGGTACCTTTTTTTCCCTCTCTCTTTTACCAGCTCTTCATATCTTTATATTTCTCAACCTTTCAGTCATTGTTACTCCACATATGGTACTAAAAGTCCATTTCGTTTGTTTCAGAACTTTCCCTAGTATTTTCATTCAACACCTACACTTCTCTTCATCGAAGAAGAATTGGCTGAATAATTCTTTCTGACATTCTAATTTTGGTGTTTATATACACTCCACTTTTTTGCTTGATCTTTTCTGCAACTCACCTTTTCTCTCATCTTGTTTGAGACCAGTATTTTTTTTACAAACCAGCCAAATCAGTCTATATTGTTTAACTCTCGCTTTACTTTGTCATAAAGACCATTCACATTGTATTGGTGTCAATTCTATCGCATGCCCCTTTCAGGTTGCATTTATGCCACGTACAAATTTTTCCCTTTATGCCCAAACTTCTTGCACAACTTTATATAAAAACTTGATGCAGATTCACTCGTCCTCTCATAAACCCTAACAATCCTTCTCTCATCCCTCATACGTTGTGTGTCCAATCCCGTAAAGGGAAAAGCTGACTTGATATCGCATGATGATGCCAGCTGTCATACTTTTTCAATCAAATCCTACCAAACACCTTTGGATAATAAGTATATTTATGCTCAATTATCCGTATACTTAAGAACAAGTGTTGAGTTTTTCTATCATCCAGACATATTATATATACTTAAGAACAATTATTCTGTCATCCAAACACAATTTGTATATCTTGGTCAGTCACCCCATGTGGTGCACTGTAGGCATTACTTAAGGTTCTTTGCAGAGGCCTTCGGCCCCTAACTGCCACCCCTTTCATTACTTTTACTGTACCCCCTTTCATATTCTCTTTCTTCCGTCTTACTTTGCACCCTCTCCTAACAATTGATTTATAGTGCCATTGCTTTGAGGTTTTCCTCCTGTTACACCTTTCAAACCTTATACTCTCAATTTCCGTTTCGGCACCGAATGGCCTCATAGGTCCCTGTGCTTGGCCTTTGGCCTAAATACTACATTCAAATCAATTCAATTCCTGGTCAGTCACTCAGTCACGTTTTCACGACCATACTGAAACATCTCACTTGTAATCCCATTAATTAACTCCTGGTTCCTTTGATTTATCAAGTTTTCAATTGCTATCATGGCCCTTTTAATATCACTTCCATTGGCATTCTGACATCTGTGCTGTACCCCTCCATTTTTGCATTGTTTACCTCTCCCAACTTTTGTATCCTTCTAATTCAACAACTTCAAAATATTTTCTCAGTTGACTCAAGCTGCTTCCACTTCTGACACCATCTCGCCACCAGCTGCTTTTATCCAGATTATCCTTAGATCATTATATTTAACATGTACTTCCCTAATGTATTAGCTCAGATTTATGCGTATTTTTTCATAATCTATTAACTTTAGTTCCGTATTTTGCTTTTTAGTCTCTCTCTCTCTCTCTCTCTCTCTCTCTCTCTCTCTCTCTCTCTCTCTCTCTCTCTCTCTCTCTCTCTCTCTCTCTCTCTCTCTCTCTCTCTGTCGGTTAGTATGTGTGTTAGAAGGAAGAGATGGGAGAGCCACTGGTTTGATACAAAAGTGTGTATGAGAAATGGTTGTATTGTCTCCATGATTGTTTCAGTATCTGAGGGCGTAATGATTAAGCAAGTTCGGAAAAGGACAGCAGATGTTTGTACAAAGTTGTGGGATAAGAAAGTGAGTCATAAATGGAGCTTGGAGGAGAAACTGCAGAAACAAATGAAAGAGTTTTGAAAGTTTTGCAGGTAGAGAAAGTTATGAGGGTAAATGGAAACCAGAAAATGAAATAGTGAATATTGATGTGGATATTCAAGGTTGAAACTATTGAATTTGCGTAGCCATTTTCCCGCCATGATTAAAAGAGAAGAGTCACAGAGTAGCTGAAGAAGAAAGGTAGCAGCTTTCATGCAAATGGTCTGGGAGGAGCTTGGAGCACTGGGTCTAAAGGAGGGAGAATATTGAGGGATTTTCTCTTTGCTGATTGTTATAGCATCCGTCCCTTTTCACCCATCAAGATTTATAATGTTTAATTATCAAAGCATAATATAAAGGAATTTAGAATTTGAATGACTGACGCTTCCTATAAATTGCTAGGTGTTGATTTCATAAACGATTTCCATCGTATGGAATCTTTTAACTTGAATGTTTGGAATTAAACTTGTCTCCTCTGTTCTGCCCCCGCTTTGCCGGCAAGGAACCAGAGGAATTTATATCCTGTGATAGAAATTCATTTCTCGATGTGGTTCGGATCCCACAATAAGCAGTAGGTCCCGTTGCTAAGCAACCAATTGGTTCCTTGCCACGTAAAAATATCTAATCCTTTGGGCCAGCCTTAAGGCCTGTCCACACGAGCGGGCATGATCGGCGTGCTCCGGGGTTGATGGGCAAATTCTGGCGGGCTTTCACGTGAATGTTGCCCACACAGGTGAGGCGATGGGGGAGAGGTGGGCGTGCCCGACGATGCCAGTAGTGTGTTCAGTGCGGTACGATAAACATGGTGCCTACCGCAAAAAAAGATATTGTGTAACATGATAATTGCTTTGTGTGTGATGAAAAAGAAGAGAATATGGTGCAAAGAATGGTTCAGTAAAGAAATGTATATGGTTAACGTACGTCTGCCAGGGTCGAAGCTCAAGCCATCGGGCACCACCATGGTGATTTTTCTACAAGACCCATCGGGCAATTTGGCGGTTTGCCTGTCAAGTGTGCCCGTTAGAAGGGAAGTCCGCCGATCAGGCCCGATCGTGTGGACAGGCCTTTAGGAGAGCTGTCAATCAGCTCAGTGGTCTGGTTAAACTGAGATATACTTACTTTTCCTCTGTTCTGTTTCACTTCTTCAGCAGAACTGGTGTAGGCTATGCTTTTACCTACGTTTAATCGAGCTACAACACGTGTATTAAAGTTACTGATAGATTACTTTGAAAGTTAGGAGGTATATATACTATAGTGTTGTGATTTTTCAACCCTCACGACCTCTGTGAATCCTTGACACTAGAGGGACCATGAGTGCACACTGTCTGGATTTTACATATGAATTTAATTCCATTTTCAATTATTTTTAAAATGAAACTGTGAAAGGTACTGATTATGTATTTATTTACTTATTAATTTTGCCATAGAGAGAGTCGCTACAAAGGCATTTGTTATAAGGGCCTGCCCAAAAAATTTGTTGTTTCTTATTGGTAGTTTGCTTCCCGACACTCGTTTCAAAAGATTTTATAAGTTCACAAGAAGTAGTTGATGAAATATATTAGAATTAGATGATAGTTTTCAAAGAAATAAAAAACTGTCTCACTTTCAATTTATCCTGTCTCAATGGAAAAAGAGAGTTGTATGTCTTCCAAATAACATTTCACAAGGGGTCCAGCTGTTGTGTTTTGCTAAGTCGAATTTACAGTAAAAACGGTTCTTGGTATTTCATAGCTAATTTTCAGCGTGTGCAACGCTAGTCATTCTGATAGGGAATATATTTATATGCAGTAGAGGTGACTATCTAATTACATGTACTTGCTTATGCATGCAAAGTAACTTAATGCGTGGTATAAGTAATGGTAAGTAGGGTGCTTCTGAACACTGATAGTGTCCAAAACTTTGTGAGAAGGATATTCACTATTGAATCTACGTGAAAGATAGATGTGTCAGTAACTTTTGTGTGTGTATATTATATATATGTATTATTTATGTAAATGTAATAGCCACAATGCCCTACTAACTTCTCAAATACTTTGCTCTTTTTTGGATACGCGTATATATACATATATATATATATATATATATATATATATATATATATATATTATATTATATATATATATATAATGTGTGTGTGTATGTGTTAGTAACTTGTGTATATATATATATATATATATATTATATATATATATGAATATGTATATATATATATAATATATATAATATATATATAGGATATATATATATATATATATATATATATATCTTTTACAGTAATTTTTAGGATAGCCTATTCTATAATTTATTTCAAGGAGATTGTAAAATATTTTTGAAATTAGTGAAAAATGGAGTGTTGGTAAGTAAACCAACCATGGAAACTGCTAAAATTGGTTGGTCTTTTGGACTCAATAAAGAAATTAAGTGGCATCAAGCGCCTCAGTGGCGTGGTCGGTATGGTGTTGATGTACCACCTCGGTGGCTGCGATTTCGATTCTCGGGCATTCCATTGAGGTGTGAGAGATGTGTATTTCTGGTGACAGAAGTTCACTCTCGAGGTGGTTCGGAAGTCAAGTAAAGCCGTTGGTCCCGTTGCTGAATAACCACTGGTTCCATGCAACGTAAAAACACCATACAAACAAACAAGTGGCACGCGGTGTTGAGAATTATGATTTAGGAGATACATTTTTAGAACAACTAAAGGTTCTTTGATGAAAGCGGGAGAGTGCCTGGTTTGATATAAAAGTGGGTGTTTTGCCTGGGTAATTGTTCAGTATCTTTGTGGATGGGGTGACGTGAGAAGTCAGAGAAAGGACAGTAGAAGGTGCAAAGTTAATGGATGAGAAAAAGATTCACTAGTGGAGTATAGAATGATTGATACTGCTGATGATAATAATAGATGATAGTAAAAAATCGGGATTAAATGTGAGCAAAAATAAGGTTATGAGGATAAATGGAAACCTAGAGCCTCAGTGGCGTGGTCAGAATGGTGTTGGCCTGCCACCTCGGTGGGCGCAAGTTCGATTCTCGGGAATTCCATTGAGGGGTTAGACATGATGTGTATTTCTGGTGATAGAAGTTCATTCTCGACGTGGTTCGGAAGTCATGTAAAGACGTTGGTCCCATTGCTGAATAACCACTGGTTCCATGCAACGTAAAAACACCATACAAACAAACAAACATAAATGGGAAACCAGGAAGGTGAATCTGTGGATATTAACATGGTTAGTTGAAGAATGAAAGTCGATGAGTATTAGTAATTTGTGATGGTAGTATGAGAGATTAGAGGTGTCGCAGAATAGGTAAAGTAGGGAAGCTAGTGTGTTGTGTGTCAAAGACTAGGAAGATACTCGAGTTGTGTATGGAAGCTGAGTTAGTTTTGTACGTAGGGATTGTTTAACCTACTCTCCTTTATGGAATTGAGTTGTGGATATTGATTGCAGTGGAAAGATATAAAACGATAAAACTGCTGAGGTGAATTGTTTCGAGTGATATATGCGGTGTAAAAAGATATGATGTGAAATATGGAGAAGCGTAGTTGTAAGAAGGTTAGCTGACACAGAAAAGGTATTGATAAGAACGGCCTCTAATTTTCAGGATATGAGAGAGTGGTGCAGCGTGGGCGTAGGGGGGAGGGGAGAGCTTTGAGTGCACTGCTTATGAACCCTTTGCATAGGTGTATATTGAGTGGCTAATGTTGTGGGAGTTCTGCATAGAGGGTTAGTAGAATTCAGTGGTTAGTGTGTGTATGTGACAGTGGCCATTATACTTTTTCTCTGAAGCCACCCTTTTTTCAGAGGAAACGGTCGATTTAATATGTAAATATATATTCGTATATTATATATATATATATATTATATATATATATAGATATATATATATTGTATATATATATGTATATATATATGTATATATATATATATACATATATATATATATATATATATATATATTATATATTAAAATTAAAACACCATAGTTTTCACGCTCTCGACCTTTTTTTCCTTAAAAAAATTTTTTTTTTTATTTTTTAACGATTTCACGCTCAAGCTCATTCATTCAGTCACGTATACAACACAAACGAAATGCAAGTTGTCTAGTTTTCTCACCAGGCCGAACTGGAATGCGACGAGGCTGACTACTGACCCCAACCACGACCAAATCTCTACTGGAATTGGGTGAAGGGGAAGCCACGGTCAATGTTTTCCATATTCCTCCCCCTTCTCATCCTATATCTTAGTTGCCAAGGGTGATTTATTCACTTGATTTTATTTATATTTTATTTACAAATTATGCTTTAGAGAAGGGGGCAAGTGGAATGTGTTTATGAAGCTTATTCATGTTTATTTTTCCTTGTGCTTAGTCGGATTTTAATGTTGTCTTTGGCCATTTAAGATCTAGTAGTGTTTTCGTGTCAGGAATTTGCTTTGTTTTCATAATTTTAGGGTCCTGGGAGAGTTATTTTCATGAGATCGGTAATTGGGGTATTGAGACGGAAGTAAATGTCAGAAGCACGAAAGTGTCCTAAGCAAACAAAACAAAAGACGAAGGAAAATTGACGTCAACATTCAGGATTGATTCGTTAGGCTAATAGCAAGTATCTCACGACTGGAAAGTAGCGTCGTTCGTTACCATAGCAACGGCTTCTTGCCACTGTCAACAAGGTAGTTTTACTCGGATTCGGGAGGTCGATATAATTAAATGATGGCATGAATCAGCTCACGAAGACCACGATTAGGGAATGATTTGAAACAGGGAACTCACACCTTCGTCATCACGGATTAGTATAAATAAATATCACCTTTATTGCTGTCTACCGTCTAGATTACTAGAATTATCCCAATGTTTAGGAGTGATAATTCGTTTCCCGTAAAGCCTTTGCTTTTTAAAACGAAATTATTTTTTAACTCTTCAGCTTGCCAATATTATGGATGTCGTTTGTGTGGAGGAAGTTATTCACTCCTCAGCAATTTCCCCCCCCCCCCCCGCCCTAAAAAAAAAAAAAAGCAAAAAAAAAAAAAAAAAAAATAAAAAATCTGATGTAATTCTGGTTTCCTCGGGCGTTCTGATTGTTGTAAAAATTTCTCTAGAAAATTCTACTTTGTGCGAAATAAAGTTTAATTGAATTTATATGTTGAAAAAGAAGCCATTCTAAGGCCGACGTGACGGCCAATTAATAATACCCATAACTAGACCAAGCTGGAAGGATAGAAATCGAGAGAGAGGTAGGTTAATGATTTGCCATAATAAATATACGTAGAGTAGAATTGATTATTATATTTTATATTCTGAGGCCTGTGATATGTTGAGTATGATTTTGTTTATAATCGAGGCCATGAGTTTGCATAGAAAATTTCCGTTGGTTGCTTTAAATATGCCTGAAGATGGCCTATAAATGTAGTCAGTGTTAAAGAGGCTTGACGTGGACCTCTGAACTCGGTCCAAAGTCATTCTTTGACTAAACTTATTCGATTGTAATGCAGACGACTGAGGCTTAACTATATATATATAATATATATATATATATATATATATATATATATATATATATATATATATTATATATATATATATGCATGCCACTTCCCTATTACATAATAAGAACGCAGTGATATCTTACATGGGACCTTTGGTATATCCACTATATGAGATGCGTGTAATGCAGCAATTCTTTTATCCTCTTCTGATTTCTGATTTCCAAGAATCCTAAACTTTAATAGGACCGTTATTAAAAAAATAACCTGAGTTCTTAGAATTAAAGGACAGACGGTAAAAAATGTATTCCGTATTTCCAAAGCACGTTTTTTATCTGCATAAACGACGATGTCGTTTCTACAATCAATGTCGGGTGAGATCAGTTTGTCCGGTCATATGTGTTATTGGATCTTTCCTAGACAGTGACCCCAACAAAGTTTAGGGGTCATTTATCTAGGACTAATTATATATATATATATATATATATATATATTATATATATATGTATATATATTTATATACTATATATATATATATATATATAGTATATATATATATATATATATATATATTTATATCCTATATATATATATATATATTATAGCAATATAACACTTTTTACTATTCAGTATTGAACTGTACTCTTGTTCATCAGTAAATGTTTTAATTCAACTTGTCGCCTTCAGCGTTGTAACATTTTATCTATTGTAGCTCACGTTCCTTACCCTCCTCCTCGACGACTTGAATCACTCTATCTTATTGAAGCGTTGAATGGTCTTCTGCGCCACATTGTATGGGCTTTGCCCTGAATACCATCTAGCCATCAAATTAGATTAGTATTGTAAAGAACTCGCATGTAAAGACTGTTATACGTAGAGCTTCCACGAATGACTTATTCTTCAGTAAGAGGTGAAAATGGGAACAAGGTACTGTTAAAGTAGTTGGACAGCTAGGTGGGAAAAAGTCGTGGGTAAGGGACGACATTCTCAACCCTACGATGTCCATTCATCATTACGGGCATTATCCATCCAGAACTGTCAGTTGTAATACGGTTTAAAACCACGCCCTCTTGCATCTATGAGTATAATTCCCTCCTAGATTTAAAGGAAAATAAAAAAAAGCAAGAGAAGGGGTTTCGAGGAATGGCAGGGAGTAAATAATTACAAAACACGGTCATCCCAACGAGTCCAACTAGAGTAGTAGACTAGGAAACTAACGTTATAAGGCGATACTTTAAATTTTTGTTCATAAACTTTTAAATATTAGTTCCTCACTCTTCTGAAGAGAATAACGAGTATAATTAGAGGATTTTTAATTTTTCCCTAGGGCTCGCGCCTCCCCTAGGGGGCACGCACCCCAGGTTAAGAACCACTGGTTTAGGGTGTCTACAGCCGAACGAAAGAAGCCGTTTAGTGATGTTGATTTAAAATCACCTGTAAGTAAACTACATATTTTTTTTCTTTTTAGGTTAAACCAGTTGATATTAGATTAACAATATCTTAAGACTCTCTACAAATTGTTTTAAAGTTAAAAGTAAAGGGTTCTATTGATCCTTTATTCAAACAAAAAATCTTGGAAGTGCTGTATTATGTTGCTGAACTCTTACCCCTAGTTCTGTTAGTTCGAATCCCATCATTGGAAAGGAACAAAATTCCTATTTTCTTCTTTCGTATTTCAAGATTTTCGGTGGAAAGCGTATTTAAGATATCAGGAAAAGGAAAAGTTAAGTGATTACTGTGGCCTTTGTTAAACTATTTGTACTTTTAAAGGATGGAATTCACCCGTTGTTTCAAGTGGTACATTGTATGCAGTATATCTGTAAAGGTATATATTTCTGTTCACAAAGTTTATAAAGGTTTTATGTAATATTTGTACATAGACAGACCCTCTTGCACATAAGAAAGGGTTATATGTTTTTATATAAAGACACTTATTATATTACGGATTATGTTCTATACACATTCCCTCTCTCTCTCTCTCTCTCTCTCTCTCTCTCTCTCTCTCTCTATCTCTATATATATATATATATATATATATATATATATATTATATATATATATATATATATATATATAGTATATATATGTATATATATATATATATATATATATATATATATATTATGTATATAATATATATATATACACACCTTACTCTTTATATAATAATGTATGTATATATATATGTATATTTAGCTCTCTCTCTCTCTCTCTCTCTCTCTCTCTCTCTCTCTCTCTCTCTCTCTCTTTATATATATATATATATATATGTATATTTAGCTCTCTCTCTCTCTCTCTCTCTCTCTCTCTCTCTCTCTCTCTGAGGCGATTCCAACTTCTCTTGAATGAAGTTGTGGAAATACTGTAAATTCTGGACGAACCGAGTCATCTGTTACACATAAATCATACAGCGAAAGTTAATCTTCATGTGTATTTGTAATTCACTTAATCATGAGAGATTTTTCACTTTCATCCAACGGTTTTCCCCTTGGTCTCTTTGATGAAAATGAAAGTGAATAACACCCCCAGGGCGCTGATGGAAGCGTAAAACCAGTAGAGGCCTGCTTGCGTCATGGCCTCCTGCATGGGGCTGTACAGCTGGAGAGCGAGGAAGGCGAAAACCGTTCCCGATGAGAAGCAGATGGACGAAGCCTGGAACAGTAACAGACGTTTTGAGAATTCGTTGTTTAAATTTTTTTTTTTTTTTGGATGGGAATACACTGTATAATGCGCATTTTAAATCTACAGTCGTTTTGGGAATTCGTTGTTTAGTAAATTTTTTAATGGGAATACACTGTATGCATTTTAAATTACGCATTAAAACAGGAGTTCCATCAATGTAAAGCAAAATGTGGCCTTCAGATTGCGAATCCTTAGAATCAGAGAATATTTACTCGTCCATGTATAGAATTTATACTGCTTAAAAAAAATATCTTTCCTCATATCTCGTGTTTACAGTTTGAAAAGTATATGTTTTCTTTTCGTAACTGCTAATTTTCATTAAAAGTTGGATGGCTGCAAATGAAATAATTCTTTAATTTAGATAATAATGCTGCTTTACGTAAAACTTCAGGTAACGAATAAAAAAAAATGCTTGTTATGTTGATGTCGACCTGCAAGTTGCAGTGTATTCAGATAGCTTTATACGTTAACAAAGTACCACGTTGGCTGACGTACAAGATCGATTCATTTCAAAGAATTAGATTTTTCAGCTAAGATAACCACGCTCATATGGTCACAAACTCGGAGGACTTCATAGAAATACTTCCCTTGACAAATTATTTATGCAGGTTAACTTGAGAATTCGAAAATCTTCAAATGAGTTCGAGCGCTGACTAAGTTGACAATGTTTGTGGACTTGTCAAATATTTCCAGTAAATTCATATGTTAAATTGTTAAGAGAAGAGTCCCCACAGAACGGGTCGTCGTTAGTCAATTGGAACTGACCTGAGCTCGGATGTTGGTTGGGAAGTACTCTGTGCCCAGGATGAAGGGAACTGGGTGGACGCCCACGTTGATGATGAACATGATTACCAGTACACAGAGTAGTGGCACCCAATTGAGCCTGTAATGGAAGATGGAGAAGTAAACAGGGTGTATAGTCACTCGTATAAGTTCATGGATGTCTCCGGGCATAAAGCTGAATTCCATCCAACCCCTTTCTGGACAACGGGTCTGTATAATGAGTAAGACGGCACACACCGAAACTTTCTACAGCAGAGTTAGGTAATTGAACATTTGGCCAGTTTAGCACTCCCAGACACCTGTCATCCAGAAAGAGGTGAAATGGAAATCTTTCTCAAACACCCGGACATCCATGAACTTATATGAGTGACTGTAAAAGCTAGATCATTTTCGTTTATAATGTACTTCGTGTTAATTTTGTGTTATATATCGGGATTCTTCTGTACTTATTAACGAAAATGAAACTTCAGTCGTTGATAAATGATTTTTTTTGTTAAACACTGAAACTGAAACGTAAAACCATATATTTCAAAAATTTAAAGCACATTACTAAATTGCATATCACAGTGGTAGGATGATGGTTTCCAGAAAATGTTTATGTTATAGGCAGTTGTCACCCTTTGCAAATGTTAGTCTCTACTAGTAGGAATTGTTTTCAACTGCTCCACATTAGTCCATAATTTGCTTATGAACAGCTTGAGTTAATTCGCTTGACCAATAGAAACTCCCTTACCTTGAGTAAGTTTCTTCTTCTTCTGGAAGACTTCCCTCGGCTAAAAAGACGTACACCCCGAGAATAATGAGAGCCATGGCGTTGATTGCATGCGAAATGATGAGGCAGTATCTTCGCCCAATGCGGTCAAGAAGGAAAATGGCCACGATCGTCCCGGCGACTCTGATGGCCCCGACGACTACTGTCGCAGCGTCGGGGTCCCACGGAGCCCCGACAGCCTTCAGGACCCTGGACGTCTGGATCATGAAAACGTAATTCCCACACAGTTGCTGGAACAGGAACAGCATGATCATGATAGCGACGTTCTTCATCACTTCCGGGTTCAGGAGTCCCTTCCATCCCGTTTGCCCGCCGCTGGACAGGTTACGGCGCTCCAGTTCCTGCACTTCCTCTTCGACGTTAGCGTAAGGTCCTCTGAGTTTCCGGAGGATCATCAGCGCCCGTTGACGTCTCCCGCGAATGACGAGGTACGACGGCGATTCCGGAAGGAGGAAGGTGACGGACAACATGATCGTAGGAGGAATGGCGCACACGAGTGCCAGGTGGTGCCACTGGAGGGCGTATCCCATCCAGACTGTGTACAGGCCACCCAGCACTATGGCCACGGTTGGCATTGTGGCCATCATGCCCCTCACGCTCACGTCAGCTAGTTCCAAGACGTAGGTAGACGCTGCTACCGAAACTGACCCACACGCCAGACCCACAATGAATCTGGAGAAGGAGGGTTGCAGGATTAATTGAGAAACTTGACCAATATTCTAACTTGGTAGCCATACTCAAGATGCTAAATTCAAGAAAGATTTTGTTACTTTTTAAATTTAATATTTTTGAAGCAAAAAGTGACTAATGTGTTTTTATTTATGTAGAGAAAATCATGTGGCGGTCATTATTTATTTAGATATTGTTTGTTTATTTGCAATTTTTTGCCTGTATTGATTTAATTTTAAGCAGATAAATATATTGTAATTTTTTCTTACTAATAAGTATTTGTAACTAGTTTAATTTCATATCTTCTCTACTTTTTTCCCTTTTCCAAGGGCCATCCTGTTCTGTAGAAGTATGCCAGGCAGGAATTCTCTCTTATATTGATTCTCTATGACATTAATTGCCTTCTATTAATTATATTCCTGTGCAGGACAATATACTGCACACTCATATTCGCAGTTTTTCATCCAACCACAGTCACTACCATGTTTACAATTCTCTGACCAATTTATAATTTGCATTCTTTCATTCTTCCTTACAGTCTTCTTGACACTATAATTTTTACTCTTTCAGAGTTCTCACCTTGGGGTCTACAACCCTTCACTAGGCACTCCTCTTCTGACACACTGTGTAGAAGAAGTTAATGAATGTATTATAATGGCAGGCAGAGGGATGGCTGGAGTTATATCTGGTCATTTTCAGGTTTAAGTGAGAGGTGAAATGAATAGATGCTTTTGATGGAGAGAAAGGGTTGGAAGTATTGTAATAAATTCATTTAATGCAGATAGGTTAGGTGATAAGGAAGTGTGATTGTCAAACATGGACTTGGGTTAGTAACTGAAATGAAGGAGTATGTGAGTTGTAAGCAAAATTCCAGTATATATACCTTGATACGAGTAAGACTTCCGGGTTAGGCGCCAAGGCATTAAGCAACCATCCAATCAGAAAGGGAGCTGTGATAACTTGCATGGAACGCCTCCTCCCCAACGTACTTACCAACCAGCCAGCCAACCATGCCCCGAAGAGCATACCGAGGGATACCATGCTACCTGCAAATGCACAAAAAACTTATTATGAGAGAAGCCACTTTCACGATAGTTGTTTGTAGTCTTGGTGGTAAGAATTTCTTCGAAGTGATTAATTTCTATGAAGAAACTATATGCATAACTTCCATTGTGGTCAAATTCTGGGAATAAGCAGCATAACCAAGAACAGTGTCTTGAAAGAGAATGATTTCCAAGACTCATAAGGAATTCAGTTCTTAGAAGAAACAACATCTCCAAAAAGAGTAGTTTTTGGGAAGAAACAACATTCCAAATGGATTAAGGTCTGGGAAGGAAGATATATAGAGGGATTAAAGAATTCACGGATGTAAAATAAATAAGATAAAGTAACAAGACTACGTGACCTATTTTTATTTTTAAGGATGAGAAAGTACAGAGTAAGAGAAATATAAACTAAATTTGCCATGTCATGCCATCTCCGTATACAAGCGATATGCTTGAATTGACTAGCATTATCAGACCAGGTGTTATCAACGTTTTTATCCTGCTGAGTACCTCATTGAGTTATCAGATTATCGACCCATACCCCTCAGTAAACTGAATTATTATTATTATTATTATTATTATTATTATTATTATTATTATTTCAGTACATGAAACCTATTTGCATGGAACAAGCACGCGGGCAATTGGCAATTGACTTGATATTCAAGCTTCCAAAGAATGTTGGTTTCAACCTCCCACCACAGACCTCATACTGCAGCAGTAACTGATCATGATACAGAACCAGTGATTCGCCCTGGGGGAGACGCGAACCAGCAACATCTGAGTGGCATACTCGACAGTAACCATTATAGCACCGGGTCAGCTGGAACATCAAATGGTTAGTGTTGAGGGTCATTAATCACAAATTTTGTCTCTTAGATTGTAATGGGTTATGCAGCTGATCTTTAACAAGATAGTCAACACAAATAAGATACTACGTAGATATAAAAGTATCCTTTGGAAACCCTCAATGAAGCCCGCATTGGGAATGCACATGCTCAATATTAGACCTTGCCCTTGTTCAAGAACTCGATCTTGTCCTGCCCAATACTTTAGACCTTGCCCCTGCTGAAGAGCTGGGATCTTGCTCCTGCGCAATGCCTTATGTCTAGCTCCTGCGCAAGACCTTATGCCTAGCTTCTGCTCAAGACCTTAGACTGTCCCCTGCTTAAGTCCTGAACCCTTAATTCTGCTCGATACCTTAGACCATGCCCCTGCTCATGTCCTTAGACTTTCCATGCTCAAGTCCTTAGACTATGCTCCTGCCCAAGGCCGTTGACTTGCCATGCTCAAGTCCTTAATTAAACCTTGCACCTTAGACATTGCCTCTGCTTGGGACCTTAATGTTGAAGTAGTGAGAGAATTTGACTTGAGTTGACAATAGGTCCTTTATTACTGGTTACGTGGTATTCACAGTACACAACGATCTTCGAGGGTTTAAATCTGTGAGAAAATGAAGTTGGGTGAAATTGAGTTAAAGTGATAAAATATTAGAAAGGTACAAGCGAATAATGATGGTTTTGCAAAATTCATTTAGTTTTTCATGGTTTTAATAATCACATCACCGTCGATAAAGACCAACGGACCTCCTCATTTCACTATTCATCTATTCAAGAAAAACAGTAAGAGCAATTTGACAACCGTGAAATGATACTTACTAGAAAGTAGATCATTCATAAGTGAGTCGTACTTTCGAGGAATGTTTCTAGGATATTAAATGACTTCATGTCATCGTCAGTTGACATTTCTCACTTAATATGACAGTAATTCCTCCTAGCTCAGCTAATGATATCCAGGTAATTTTAGACTACAGCCTTATTATAAAAGTTGAGAACTGGAAAATCAAGTATTAACGTTTGAAACGAATTGACAAGTGACACTAACCGGTTTAAGAAAATACAGGTAATAGATCACTGTTAAGCACTGCATTAGTTAGGCCCTTGCTGATTGTTTGAATAAATCGTTTATTCTTCAATTGCTACCAGAATCAAATTTAAGAAAACATATTTTAATTACAATATATGGAAATAGACAACAATCTAAATGGGAGATCTATTACATGATTTCTATACTCAACAAAGTGTGGCCGATGTAACTGAGTATTCTCGACAACAGGTCTTGCGTTACATAAGTTCAGAGAGAGAGAGAGAGAGAGAGAGAGAGAGAGAGAGAGAGACCTAAACGTGTCTGAGATAAAGTGATCGACGGAGTCGTGTTATTTGTTGTATTGTATCGTGGTCTATTTCAGACTGCTGTTGCGTTTTTGTTTAATAATATGGCTGACTAATTGGGTAGTTGAATGTCCTTTTTGTCATTCAGACTTGATGAAAATAAAAAAACGAGGGGACATTTTTCAGCAAGGAACCTTAAAATTATCAGTAAAAAAGTTAAGTATATCTTAGTTTAACCAGACCACTGAGCTGATCAACAGCTTACCTAGGGCTGGCCCGAAGGATTCGATTTTCATTTACGTGACTAGGAACCAACTGGTTACTTAGCAACGGGACCTACAGCTTATTGTGGGATCCGAAGCACATTCCACGTAGGGGTTAGAGATGTGTATTTCTGGTGATAGAAGTTCACTCCTGACGTGGTTCGGAAGTCACGTAAAGCCCTTGGTTCTGTTGCTGAATAACTACTGGTTCCAGACAACGTAAAAACACCATACATACAAACATTGGCAGCAGCGGGGAGCGAACTCGGGCTACCATATTGATAGGCTAGTATTAAGCAACCCACTCATCCAATGAGGAACTAAAAGAATCAGTAAAGCAGATGTACGCGGAATTGGTTATTTATGCAGATTCAGTATAGATTTGTTTTTAGCCTGTCTTTGGGTGCCAGTGAAAAATTGTTAGAAGTTTTTGTTGTGGCATGGACGAGTTAGTGATTCATTTTAGCAGCCCCATTCCTTCCCAAAGTCTAACCGAAACCTGTTTCATTTAACCGTCCATTATGTAACCAAGACATTCAAGATCACATGACACGACCAAAAATAGATCTTGTTAATAAGTTTATGTAATCTTACCTCTTATTTCCTGTTATTATTATTATTATTATTATTATTATTATTATATTATTATTATTATTATTATTATTATTATTCAAAGAAAACTCATCAATACACGAGTCAATAAAATGGGAAAGTAGATCCACAGTAGTATACGTGTTGGTATATATTTTGAATAATGAAATCAAACGCATACTACTGTGGATTTACTTTCCCGTTATTATTATTATTATTATTTTATTAAAAGTAATGGCTACTTGAGCAGCATTACAGGCTAGTAGAGCGCCTATAGAGGTCATGGTAAAATGCAGGGTCAAAATAGGTGATATATTATTATTATTATTATTATTATTATTATTATTATTATTATTATTATTATTATTATTATTCATAAGATGAACACTATTCGTGTGGAACAAGTCCACAAGGGCCATTGACTCTAAATTCAAGCTTCCAAAGAATATCGTGTTCATTAGGAAGAAGTAAGACGAGGCAAAGGGAAATACAGAAAGAAGAGATCTCACTTATTAAAGAATAAATTATACATTAATAAATTAATACAAATATAAAGATGTATTAAAATGCAGGGAGTAACAGGAAGAAATACCTCTAAGTGATAGACCCCTAGAAAAAAGAAAAAAGTTCCAGCAGTGAGGGGAAGCCTCCAAGAACCGTGACGGATTTCAAGTTCGCGTAACCTTACCTGTCATGTCCTTCTGCAAAGCGTTGAGCGCCATTTCCGTTCCCACCAGAGTAGCGTTGTTGACCGCCATGTCGGATAGGGCAGGCGAGGGCCAGGGTAAGGCGACGCCGAGGGAGAAATGCCCCATGCAACCCATACAAACGAGCCCCATCTGGAATGTTGGGGGAACCTTGGTATTAGATGTCCTTTAGGCACACACACACACACACACACACACACAATATTTCTTGCATGTGTAAAAGTGAATGCTGGTTTAACTGCCATCCATGAAAGGGTGTCGTGTAATTTTGAATAATGATTTTCAGTTTGGTGTTTTGCATGAAAGACAATTTTTTTTTAAAGGTGAGGCAGATGGGATGGGCAGCTCAATGCCCGTACCTAGTCCAGGTCCGAAGAAAACAGGTTAAGAAAAAGGGGAGTAAAAGAGTGGGGATTTCACCATGAAGGAAGCAATACACCTGGCTTTTGTAGAATGGAAG
>NC_087218.1:38763023-38765523 GCF_015104395.2 Macrobrachium nipponense | reverse complement strand
TTTCAGTTGCAAAGTCAATACGTGAAGGCTTGTCAGTGGTCATGTGATGCAGTTACAAAGTCAGTTCGTGAAGGCCTGTCAGTGATCATTTGTAGTTGCAAAGTCTGTTTGTGAAGGCCTGTCAGTGATCATGTGGTTCAGTTGCAAAGTCAGTTCGTAAAGGCCTTTCAGTGATCATGTAGGGCAGATGCAAAGTCAGATCATGAAGCCATGTCAGTGATCATGTGCTGCATTGCCAAAAGAATATATTATATGATATAATAAATGGATATTTACTTCTAATTGTTGATATTAGTAGTACCTCTCATGTTTTCACTCTTACGGAACAAACCAAAACATATTTGATATCATGATCATATTATGTTCATATTTAGTCATTAAAGTAATGATGTGGCAGGAACAGTTTTGTTTTTTGTTTTTATGTCGCCTGTTGGAAAGGGGAAAAAATATAAGACAGAAAATAATGAAGTACAGAGGGCGCAGGAGTGAAACTGTTTGCGGTTGAAAGTATGAATAAGTATAAATATAAGTGAAATAATTCGCAGTTAGGATAGGTAAAATTGATAGCGAAATGAGAAGAGAATACTGATTGCCCGAAGACGTCTGCATGCAATGGATCCCTAACCCCAAATCTGGAAGCCTTGACACAGGCTATGTCATGGCGTGACTACGTTTTGATATGGATTTCAGCTAAGTTTGTGAGCTTTTCTTACGTAACCCCATCTGCCTGGCTGATGTGGAACTGTGATGTAGGCTAAGCTGTAAACCATTTTGCTAACATGGAATGTCATTAGCCCTGTTCTGGGTCAGTTGGCATGGCATATATGTTTACATTGAGCAAAGAACGGGAATCAAATATGGTTCTTGTTTTCGCCGTGTGTTATCCACACTGGAAACCCCGTATGGTGGTAGATGCCGTCAGTGCACCTCGCGTGATGCACAGTAGGCATTACATAAGATTCTTTGAAGAGTCCCTCGGCCCCTAGCTGCAGCGTCTTTCATTCTTTTTAGTGTATCTCCGTTCGTATTCTCTTTCTTCCATTTGGCTTTCCACCCTTTCGAACAATTGTTTCTTAGTGAAACTACGAGGTTTTCCTTCTGTAACACCTTTCAAACCACCTTACTGTCAATTCCCCTTTCATTGCTGAATGGCCTCATAGATCCCAGCGTGTGGGGAAACTGTATATTCTGTTTTATTCACTGGAAAGCATTCAGATTGTGCAAATATCCTCCAACATCAAAAAAAAGGAAGACAAAATCCATATCAAATTATAATAGAAGCTTCCGTGACGCATGTCCCATGTAGCCACATTTCATTGAAATCCATCGTTAACTTCTCGAGATATCGTGTGGATCGACAGACAAACAAAGAGAAGCGGCTGAATAGATACTCCCAGCTTGGATGGGAGAGGTAACAACGTTTCACCACACTAAAGTATATAAAACAAAGTCATTCAGCGCAAGAGAATGCGTGCAGTTTAAACTATATCAGCTGAACAGTATTTATTCTTACACAAAGCAGTTTGATACATCTTTTTTGTGTGTGTAACGAACGATGTTTATAATCTTTTGTTGGGAAACGTCTTGTGCAGTGACCGTTTAGTAGTACATTTGTAGGCAGGTCACGAAGTCGTTTCAATTTTGGTCTTCCGAGTATTTACAGAATTTGTCGAAGTGGGAGCATTCACTACTCACGTTATGTCTCTTTTCATATGTATGGTAATCAGGAACATTAATGCAGTGGTTCATCGTTGAAGGAGAATCCCGAGTCTTAGTTCAATAGTACGAACCGGATTTCCTAGAGTTTTTTTTAAGGCCTTTTGGTTGTGAAGGAGGAAGATCGAATTAAGCCTTGTGTTGAGGACAGAGAGAGAGAGAGAGAGAGAGAGAGAGAGAGAGAGAGAGAGAGAGAGAGAGAGAGAGAACACTGGCAGACAAAACACTGCGGTACGGAATTAGTTTTCGTCTAGAGAACCTGTTTAATCTTCCCATGGATCGTATGCCTGTCAGTGGCTAAAATACGTGTGCCTGCCTGCCTGCCAGTAGCTAAAAAGGACTTCATTCTTTAAATGAAGGACGATGGACTTGTTGTCTTTTATGGTACAAGATTATACTCTGGAATAGAAGAGTTTTAGTTCGCCTGATTTTCTCTTGAAAAATTAGACGATTTAAATAGCTTGGCTGATGATATACAGTGGCATTGTTATTATTACATTATAGCAATGTATAAAGTTTAGTAGGTTTTTTTTATCGAATACCGGAAAGTAATTTCGAAAAATATAGCAAGTTACAAAGTCATATGTATTATATTTGGTATAAAGGTGATACATATTCGTTCAGATATGCTGCTCGTAAGCTATGATTACTTAGTTGAAATATCAGCATCTACACTGATCATATTTCAACTTTGTTGTCAGTTAAGTATAGAGTTGGTAGATATAAAATCAATTTCATCTTGATTTAAACTCCAGTGAAGCAAAGCAAATGTACAGGGATGGAG
>NC_087218.1:38750523-38758023 GCF_015104395.2 Macrobrachium nipponense | reverse complement strand
AGTGTGTGTTTCTTTTTTATGGAATATATAGACTCCTAATTTCCTTTCGGCAATTGGCCCTAAACTGGAAATTCCCAAGGAAGCCCGGAGGCCAGAGGCCAATGTTCTGCAAAACGAGCTTCTTTCATGGCTTAGCGTGGGAACGCGGGAAACCAGGTTTGATCGAGAGCCGCTCCTCTAGACCTAGTGCTTCTCGCGTGGTGGACTGAGGCATTCATTACTTGAGGTTCTTAGCTGCAACCCCTTTCGTTCCTTTTACTGTACCTCCGTTTTTATTCATATTCTTTCTTCCATCTTGCTTTCCACTCTCTCTTAACAGTTGTTTCCTAGTGCAACTGCAAGGTTTTCCACATATTACACCTTTGATACCTTTTTACTGTCAGTTTCCATTTCAGCGCTGAATGACCTTATAGGTCCCTCCGCTTGGCCGTTGTCCTAAATTTTATATTCCATTTCATTCCTCTAGAGATTCCCGAGGAAGGACGAAGGAATCCCCAGGTTTTGCAAGACGATGGGGGTACTTTTATCAAAATCAGAATCAGAATCCAGTGAGTCTTACCTTTGACCGAACCCATAGTCTTGATTTCAGGAGCCTCAGCCGACATCCTTCTTAAAGGTCACTGGCAGATTTTCCAAAGAAAATATATATATATTTATGTGTATATTTTTTCACTGCTTTGTGTTGTAGAGTTGGAGGTGTGGCAACTACGTCTTCCTGGAATTAGAGGAGAGAATGATTGTTAATAGCTTTGAAAATGTTAATTTCAAAGATATTGTGAACGATTGTACAGTACGATAAAATCACGGTGTGATAAATATTGTTTCAAAGACATTGTGAACAGTACGATGATCGATGAAATCTCGGTATGATAAATAAATTACGTTTGGATTAGTTTCTATTAGTTGGTAATGACCTCGAAGGACATTGTTAACGAATGTTAAACACTGCAGATGAATCATTGATTTGAGAGAATGATGGAAAAAACAAACGAAAAAAGAAAATCGGAAACAGCCGTGCCATCATTGTTGGATCAGTTTTTAAATTTAATTTCTAAACATTTAATTTTTATACAGATTAAATTTACTTTGCACTCTTGTTAAAACGTTTACTATTTGTTATTGTAAAGCGCCTAAAAAGTCTGGTAAAAGATAAGTGCACAAATGACGTATCTTCAAATGACTTTTAAAGAACTCAGTTTAACTTAGAAAATACAATGATTAGACTGAACATTGTCATTTTCTGCTGGGTCTCAACTTTCGAGAAGTATGGCAGAAAGTAAACGAGGGATTGAAGTTTCTTTAAGGTATATAGATGTATATAAATAAAAAGTTTATTATAGAAATACGTACAACTATTAGATTAAATACGGGCACTTTTATTTTGGGGGTAGTCTACGCATAGAGACCGGAGCTTATGCGATTTTGAGCAATTCGTGTATAACCGGAATATTTTCATCCTGAAAAACTTTTGAATAACTTTTCCTAAGATGGCTGAGTGAATAACTTCCGCAGAGTGTTGAGTGAATAACTTTTCCTTAGATGGTTGAGTGAATAACTTTTCCGCAAAGGGTTGAGTGAATAACTTTCTCGCAGATGGTTGAGTGAATAACTTAACGCAGAGGTTGAGTGAATAACTTTTCCGCAGAGGGTTGAGTGAATAACTTTTCTGCAGAGGGTTGAGTGAATAACTTTCTCGCAGATGGTTGAGAGAAAAACTTAACGCAGATGGTTGAGTGAATAACTTTCTCGCAGATGGTTGAGTGAATAACTTAACGCAGATGGTTGAGTGAATAACTTTTCTGCAGAGGGTTGAGTGAATAACTTTTCTGCAGAGGGTTGAGTGAATAACTTTCCCGTAGATGGTTGAGTGAATAACTTCCACAGATGATTTATTAATCGCACCAAAAGTTTTAGGAACACGATTCGTAAACTTCTCAGTGGCGTGATCTGTATAGACTTGACCTGCCACCTCGGTGGCCGCGAGTTCGATTCTCGGACAATCCATTGAGGTGTGAGAGATTGTGTATTTCTGGTGATAGAAGTTCATTCTCGACGTAGTTCGGAAGTCACGTAAAGCCGTTGGTCCTGTTGCTGAATAACCACTGGTTCCATGCAACGTAAAAACACCATACAAACCAAACACGATTTGTTTATTACATTACAAGGCTTTGAAACCGATTCATTCTTTACTTAAGAGATTTCAGTAACCTCATTCCATCATTGCACATTGCGCAAAGGTTTTTAAAAATACCACTGAGCTCTTTGGAATATGTTCATTCATTGCGTCAGAAAATTTGAGACGCGTTCCAGTTTATCGCGGCAAAGAGTTTTGACAACAGTTCACTCATTGCACTAGATCTTTTATCTGTTTGTTAATAATTTTTTTGTTTAGTTTGTTCTTTTCTAATAGCTGATCTTTTCTTTCTGTTTCCTATTACCTTCTGTTACTTCTTTCTGATGAACACGATATTGTTTGGACGTTTGAATTTCAAGTTAATGAGCGCTGTAGGCTTGTTCCATACGAATAGGGTTCTTGATCTGAATAATAATAATAATAATAATAATAATAATAATAATAATAATAATAATAATAATATTGGAAGGACACCCTCTTTCAAACAAGTCATATTGAAAGATATTGCTGCATCAGCTGCATTTAACTTGTAAATAGTCTTCTCTATAAATTTTTAAGCAATATCCCTGAAATTGACTCCTCCTGATATCCTCATATCGTCGCAATACTCGCCAGTTGTAATAGCAGAGAGAAAGCAATTATAAGAAAAATAGAGAAGACTATTTACAAATTAAATGCAGCTGATGCAGCAACATCTTTCAATGATAATAATAATAATTAGAATTATGATTCACATATTACACCGGATGGTCTAAGAACACGACTGTAAAGGAGCCGAGAGCGCCGAAACTGGAACATCACAGTTATAGAAGTCAGGCAGATACAGTTTTATAGCTATAGTAGATTCACATCGAACGTGCATGTGATGTCTAGGCCCGTCCCTTACGACGCTCCTGATTGGCTGTTGATAAGCCAGTCACAGGGCTGGAAACTCTCAGTCTCTCTCGAGAGTTCACATAGGCAGGATGTATGTTCCACCTCTCCTGAAAGACGTATCCCTGAAGAGAGGTGGAACATAGATCCTACCCATGTGAACTCTCGAGAGAGACTGAGAGTTTCCAGCCCTGTAATTGGCTTATCAACAGCCAATCAGGAGCGTCGTAAGGGACTGGCCTAGACATCAGATGCACGGTTGATGTGAATCTACTATAGTAGACCTGTCGGTCTTTATGTAACGGTTGGTGGAGGGTGGGGTAGGGGGAGGGGGAGGGGCGGGGGAGGGGCGAATGGGGGATAGGAAAAAAAACACACACAAATAAAGAGAAAAATCTGGATTAAGTTTGCGATTACAGGATTCTGTTTATATCACGTCTGCAATTTAGAGTTCAGGATTACTATTTTTTTTTTCTTTGCGTCACTTTGGAAATTGCTCGACTCTTCCTAGAAATCTAGGAGCGCCGGAGTTTACCTAGGAAAAGTAGGATATGTTAGTATTATGTATGCCCTTCTGTAGATAAGGTTCATTTCTGCATAAACTTCCGAAAGGTCTCCTGATGTAAGCTTATCATGTTTATCTTCGTAGTAGACAGTAGTACGAAATAATTAACATACTTTCTCCTTTTCTGATTTGTATATTTTTTATCTTTTTTAGTATTCATGGTATGAAATAATCAACGTATAGTCTCCTTTTCTGATCTGTATATATTAATGTGATCTGTATATATTAATGTGTTTTTTATTGAAGTGTGTTATTCTGACAAAGCTTTCGTTTACTAATGGAGATAAGAAATCTAAAGTAAGGAGTCCCTGATATCTTATCCATATCTGTTATTTTTTATGAAGTGGGGAATCCAAAAGTACCAAAGCTCACCTCAGTTGTTAATGACAGTACATTTAGCCTATCTCACGCCGAAGGAAGGTGAATCCGCTGAAGGTCACTGACACCGAACGTGTATCACAGTTCTTCGGTTCATAAAACTTCCGCAGTTTTTCAAGTCACAGCAATCACACAGTTTTCAAGTCAAAACTTTTACGCAGCTACGCTAAGTTGCACCAATTATATCATCGTATCGTCACTTGAATCTGTTGTAATAACGATTTTTCCGTGGTTGTCGAAAAATCCAGTCCATCATAAACCATCAGTCTTTACGTAACGGATTTATTGGTCTCGTGATCTTGAAAGTAGAAAAAAAAAAAATGCCGATAGCGAAAGTAGCTTAGCTACAGGATCGGAGAATCTGATCCGCCGTTTGGTCTGCCTGTTGCGCTCTGAACGAAGGCAGACGTTCAACTAAGTCCCGCCGCCAGACCCCTTGTGTATTTGAACAGAGATGTGAAGTTGGGAGACTGGTTGTGGGATTGTTTGTATGTGCGTTCGTCTTCGTCGACTTGTTTCTGAGTACGGTGCTCGACCAACCAAGGAGCTCTCGTAGGCCGGGCATCGTGGGGATATCATAGCTTGGGGTATGGCTGCCCAGTGGTATAGTAGGCGTTCAAGGTCTAGTGTTTTTTTTGGGTGTCGTCATTATCTCAGTTCACAATAAGACGTTTTGTAAGCCTCACAAAGCAGGCTTGTCGAAGTGAAATAAATAGTGGAGTTGGCTCTCTTTTTAAGATTCTGGTGATGTACAGATGTTCTTCGTCTAAAGATCAACCTTAAATGTGATGATCTTTTTGTGCATAACATTGTTTTGGACTCCTTAAATCGTATTTTACAAACTGTGTAAAACCGAGTCTTCTTTGTCATTTTAAATTTATGTCATTTCAACGAGAATGCCTCAGGATACAGGCAAAAGATCTTGTATTCCGTCATTTCAGGTAGATTTAGTGCGGCTCCGGCAAAGATATATATTTTGGTCTGAATTTCGTATGGGATGATCCTGTGGATTGATAGAACATCCTTGTGCCTTTATGTCAGGAAGGGAGAGAGCTATTGCCCGAAAATTGACCGAGGTCAGATAAGATAAACAATGACAGAGGATCAATTGTGATTAAGATATTTGTTGTTTTTTTTAACCCTTAGTGCGCAATTTTTCTCTTCGTATTACTTATGATCTTAAAAGTTAAGGCAAGTTAAGGTTATATGGTGAATCATAAAAGCGCGAAGTTAATAATAAGTTTAAGGGGTAATTTCTCCCCCCCCCCTTTTTTTTAACAAGTTCGAGGTACCCAGTAGGCCCCTCCATGACCCTTTGGGCCCTAATTCCGAAAGGGGGGGGGGGTGAAAGAAGGGGGTACTGCGCCACCACTCGCTGCCATCAAGGGCATGGTGAGCAGGCTACAACCTGCTTCTCCCCTGGTCGGTAAGTCGAAATGGCATAGGCCTCCTTCCCTTTAATATTATGTGAAACTCTCGGACCCCCCATTCCCCAGGGGGTTACCCACCTTACTACTGAGGGTGTCTTATAGGCCCCATATTGTGGGAAGCCTCTCTGTACCCATAGATACACTTCTACATAGATGTCAACTCCAAAAGTTGTAAAAATGAGGGGTATGAAAAAGAGGGGGTATGACCCCCCTAGAAACGGCCCTCGAATTTCGGACTGTGACTAAAACCTTCCTTTGGGGGTCTATGGTAACAATTTAGATAGCCCTAGCTGTCAACTCTGAAGTTGTAAAAAATGAGGGTGCAGAAAAAATGAGGGGTTATGATCCCCTTAGAAACGGCCCTCTAATTTTGGATTTTGACTAAAACCTTCCTCGGGGCAGAGGGGAGTTTATGGTGAAAGTTTGGTAGCCCTAGCTTCCATAGTCTGGACGTGCATAGCAAACAAACAAACAGACAAACCAACAAACAGAATTGCCTTTTATATATATTTATATATATATATATATATATATATATATATATATATATATATATATATATATATATATTATTTTCATTTTTCACTCAGCAGTAAAATAGCTACTATCTTTAAAAATAATGAATTAGTTTTATAAAAAAGAAAGTGGAATTTCGTTTTAGATAAGATTATAGATCATAAAAAATGGTATTTCATCAAAAAGTACTTCTTAATCACATGCTGACTCGAGTAATTTAGCTCACTCTCCATCTTTTATCCCCCGAGAAGACGGCCATTAATTTCTGAGGACATCGAAAACTCATTTCGTGATAAGGCCGAGAAGTTCACGTGACTTCGAAGATTGCGTGGCTGTCGGTCGTCTTTCATAGATACAAGAATTTTTTCTCCTTTTTTTTTTTGGCATCTTCAGTGAAGAAATGGAACGTGACAGTTATCATATACAGCAATCATCACGCTAGAATTATACGATAATTATCATTGTAAAATAATAAACGATTGTCATAGCACTAGTTCTCAACCAGGGGTAAATTCCCCCGTTCAAGGGGGGCGGGGGAATTGTGATTACAGATTGGCAGGTTCAAACTGGCTCCAGGACCACACAAAATGCATTGTGGATCGGTCCGCACTACTTAGAGGTCATGCTGGTCTGTCTCTCCGCCAGCTAGTGTGTTCGTGTTGGTATTTTGTTGCATATTATTTGGAATGCACCTTTTGAGGCAGACAACTTTCGAAGAGCGGGGGCGAAAGGGGCGGGGGGGGGGACGGGTTGGGGGCGGGCGGGGAGAGTTAGAAGGGAGGATTACATTCTGCCATGTGGTGAAAGGGTGCAGGGGCCGAAAAAGGTTGATAACCACTGGACCGTCATTTCAACTTGAGGGCATCTGTCGTGTTAACAGTGAAATCAGAGACATGAATGATTGCTTCTCGCGTTGCAAAGATCGTCCTTCTGTAGGATCTCGGAATGTACCCAGATGCTCACTCTCCAGCCACGAGGGTGTTTGATAAAAATCTACAAAAGGGGACGTTATATCGAGGAAGGGAGCACCCTAGTGGCGTGGTTGGTATGGTTTTGGCCTGCCACCTCGGTGGCTGCTAGTTTGATTCCCGTGCATTCCATTGATGGGTCAGAGATGTATATTTCTGGAGATAGAATTTCACGCTCGACGTGGTTCGGAAGTCACGTAAAGCCGTTGGTCCCGTTGCTGAATAACCACTGGTTCCATGCAACGTAAATACACCATACAAACAAACAAACAAACAAACAAATATATCGAGGAAGGGATGGCTGTAAGTGAAGGTAATCAATATCTTGGCGTATTGTGAAATACTTGTGATGTTGACGATGATCTTTCATTGTCAGAGGGGAATAGTGCCATCACTGCACCTCACTCGTGCACTGTAGGCATTACTTGAGGTTCTTTGCAGCATCCCTTCGGCCCCTAGCTGCAACTCCTTTTATTCTTTTACTGTACCTCTGTTCATATTGTCTTTCCTCCATCTTACAATCTACCTTCCCCTACCAATTTTTACGTAGGTCTTCCTTTGGTTTCACCTCTCAAGTTCCTTTTCTGCGCTAAATGACCTCATATGCTCACGCTTTATTTTGCTTCTTGTTTTTTT
>NC_087218.1:38725751-38750023 GCF_015104395.2 Macrobrachium nipponense | reverse complement strand
TTTATTTTGCTTCTTGTTTTTTTCCTAGATTTTATACTACAATTCCAATTCCAGTCTTTCATTGTCAGGAATTCTTTCGAGTTTGACTTAGGAACAGATGCAAATCAGGTGCGAAACCGCTTTCAATTATATTACAACTATTGTGACTGTAATGCAAAAATTCAAGACAAAGCTTGAAATGAATGCGCGCAGCTTTATGAATAAGGTATATCAAAGTGGGCTAAAACAGCAAGAAATATGACTTGAACTTAGTTGGAATCAAATAAATCTAATAAATTATGGAATCAAGTGAACTGATTGCAAACAAAAGAACAAGAACAAAGACAACGATCTGTAGCGTATTCCCTTACCCACGGTAATCACCGAAGGGTTGCGGCCGTGACACCTGAAACCTGAGGTAACCTACTTCTTGTTTGCAACTTATCTGGGAAGGATTACTTGCATTACTTACTTTTTTTTTCTTTCGTCTGAGAAGGGTACCGGTTTCAGTCGTGTATTGTGATGATAATCTTTATTTTGCTTGTTGTTTTTTCTTCAGTGTAAGGAAGGACTGCCTTAGACGGCCAAGTTGATGCCATGTTTCAGCATAGGATTGACAAGTAGTAACGAAAATAATGTGACTTAATATGAAGAAAGAAATGAAAAAGAAACCTTTTTATTATTTTTTTTTTTTAATGCAGGGACCAGTGGCAAAGGCAACCCTGTACTTTTTCTAGCCCAGGCAGAAGAAAAATAGCAAAAAGATAAGGAAAGCATTGACCTCTCATGGTGGATGAAATATGCTAACAGCAGGATAATTATGATATATTTATCAAAATGAAAATGTAAGAAATAAATAATTTGCATGTTCAACAGTGCAGAAATTTTTTTTTCTAATAAAGTATAGTATACGTATTATAATTTTCGTTGGTCAAACAAGGCTCTATTGGACTGTAGATTTTATAGCTCGTAATTTAGGTCAAAAGTTAGGAATATAATGCTTTCAACTTATGCGTGAGGGGAAAATCTTTCACGCTCCCAAGTAAGCTGGAGGTCGCATCGCGCCTTATTATTATTTTTTTTTACGTCAGCTCGGACATAGTGTATGCGCCAGCACGAAAACTGTTGTCTTTGCCTGCAGAAATATTACTATAGATTTGACTTTGTACCTTCACAGCCATTATTGTCTACGTCAACACAGACATTAGTTTTTTGTTGTAATATTTCGGTAGTATCCTTCAAAGCAAATACTTTTTATCACTAACATAAAAACAGATGTTACTTACTTCCCCAACAAACGTTGCGCTTATCTTCGCTATTACGGTTTGAATTGGTTGTTGTTTTTCTGATTCCAAGTAACAATTTACCAGCTTTACTGTTGTTTACAAATGTATGAATATTTATTGCAGCCGAAGATTTATAGTGTGTAAAAATTTCTCCTATCCCTTTCGGCAATTCTATGCTAATTGCACCGCAACCATTGATCTCCTCTTAAGTGCAAAAAAAAAAAAAAAAAAATCAAGATTGTGAATCGAGACGCGTAAAAAAGTAGAAAAAAAAACATAAGAAGACTTTAGCTGATAAGATTATTTCGTAACAACCCTGTAATTTGAGTGGTATTGTCTACCATGTCGGCCGCATGCTGTTCTTATCGTAACATCGCGGTATATCTTGTCCCTTTTTATCATTCACAAATCCTCGCCGTGGTCGTCTCTCTCTCTCTCTCTCTCCTCTCTCTCTCTCTCTCTCTCTCTCTCTACCCGTTTAAGGTCAGTGCACAAAGATATTGCAAAATATTATTTGCATGTTTTTTTAATTTTTTTTATTCGTGTGTTCCTGTTGGCAGTTAAGTAGAATTTTCGGTGTAACCCAAGCTTATTTTGGTGTAACTTGTGAGGAAACGCTGGCTTGGGTACGTTTGTATGTATTTATGTATGTTTATATATGCTCAGATTCGGTGGTTGATAAGTAAGTGAAAAGAACGACTAATAACTGGTGTGCTGCGTGTACGTTTAAGCCAGTAATGAGATGAGTTGTTCAGGAAGCGAATGCCTGCACTTTAAAATCTTCAGAAATTCATTTGTTCGTGTAGCCTGATCATCGGTCTAGGGTTCTCTCATAAACACTGAGTTACGCGAAGACCACGTTATCGGCTCTCTGATCTTGGCAAGAACTTGAAGGTCGTTCGTTATGAGCTGACATCCAATAGTCACTGAACTCTTAAGGGGCTCCACTTTAGATCTCTCATTGTGCCTTTGTCACTCTTAGCTAATCTACCATTTCTGAAAACTCATAAGTGCAGAGATGATTTCCTTGACGAATTCTCGATGAATGCAGCTGTATTTGTTTATAGTAGTCTCGTCAGTGCACCTCACGCGGTGCGCTGTAACCATTACTTAAGGTTGATTTTGGCGTTCCTTAGGCCCGTGGCTGCAACCCCTTTCATTCCTTACAATTGTTTCATAGTGCAATTGTCCTGTTTCACATTTCAAACCCTTTTACTGTCAGTTTTCCTTTTATAGCTGAATGACCTCTTAGGTCCCAGCGCTTAAATTCGTTATTCCACTTCCATTCCAAAGGTACTTAGCACAGTTCGTTGGCACGACGTTTTTTTTTTTTTTTTTTTTTTTTTTTGTGAGTAGAACATTATCAAGTATTTAATGGGTCGTGTTTCCCATTTCAAGTTACTGAAGATTTGGGTGCTCCCAGAGCCTCAAAATTGATAACTATTTGCCACGAAGTACAGTATGACATTGCAAAGAAAAGAAAATTCAGTTGTTTCTAAGTGACTCTGAAGGAATGGTAACATTTCTGGACTACGAACGGTCATGAAATTAGCAGGTGAGCCTGCCCCCACACTTAACTCTTCCATTGCTGTTAATTTTCCCATTTGCCACTTGGGTAGATTACAGTTCAGTTGACCGGACCGTGTAACACCATTTTTGCCCGGTCCGTAATCCCTCCGCCAAGGTAAGTAGTTCTCGCAGATGACCCGCAGCCTACCAAACCCGACCCCAGCCGACCAAACCCGAACCCAACCCACAGGACCGAACCCGAACATGCATCAACATGAAAGCCGATTCTCTTCGATATTTTTAATCTTGCCCAACTAATCTTTAGGACCTCCAATTTAATTTACAGTATTCTATATTTCACATGCCCAACTGAACTGTAAGAGCTCCATTTTTTTCCCTTCGTTATTCTATTTTTTTCCCATGCTTGCAGGAGTTCCATTTTTTTTCCATTATTCGATATTTTGACTCTTGCCCACGATAGTTTTACCCGTGCCAACATAATCTGTAGGAGATACATTTTTTTCCCCATTATTCGATATTTCTTTCCTTGCCCAACTCATCTGTATGACCTACATTTTTTTACATTCTTCGATACATATTTTCCAGGTACTAGTTATCCGCTAGGATAACTAGTACCTGGAACGGACCATGCCCGACCTTCCTCGACCCTTCAGTCTGTTCCTGCTTCTCAGCCAGTTCAGTGCTTCGTCATAGCTACCATGTCTTCTTCTGCCGAGAATTTGTCGTGTTCCGCACACGTGGCTGTTCGCTGCCGCCGTTCCCGTCACGCTGGAAGACATATACATTTTGTGTCAAGACGAACGATCCCTAGTTAGTTATTTAATGAAAACAAATTCCCCTTGTTCAGTCATCTCGGAAAACAACCGTCCCGCCAAGAAAGAAAAAAAAAATCCTCTACCCAGAAGATTTGAACGACTCGGATTTCTCTTATTAACTTCTATATTTCTGGACGACTAGCAACATCTCCAAGGTAAGGTTATCAATGTAAATGCACGTTATTCTAATTATTTTGCCAAAATTAAGCACGCCATTGTTATTTCCGCTTTGCTGAAGTCAGGCACGCTCAACACATCCGAACATTCACGTTCGCTAGAAGTCCACGTGTTCGAACGCAGTCCATGTGTTCGAGCAAACAACGTGGCCTTGGACGTGGAGACTAACTATGGTTAGGTTGGTTCCTTTGGTTAGGTAGCAATCACTTAATATACTATACTGGGGGGTCCAGGGGGGCGAAGCCCCCCGGCCGGCCCAGGTAAGGGCACGCGGCCTAAGTTTGGTTAGGTTGGTTCGTTTGGTTACGATCACCGGAGCTCCTACAGTTTAGTTGGAACAGGAGCTCCTACAGTTTAGTTGGAACGGGAGCTCATACAGTTTAGTTGGCCACTGGTTTTTTTTGCTTGGGTTTCGTGATTTTTAGTGTTCATTGCCGTCGTTTGGTTAGCCTAACACAACGGGGGACGGGACCTCCTACATTTTTGTTGGTACGTGAGCTCCTACAGTTTACTTGGCAACGGGTTTCGTCTGCTAGGGTTTTGTTGTTTTTCGTGTTCATTGTCGTCATCTGGGTTTCCCCCCACCCTGGCCCAAAAACCCCGGTTTCCCCAATGGCTCCCCCCTTACCGTTTTCCATTTACTCGCATGTACTCCCCCACCCAAAAACCCCGGTTCCCAAAAGGGTCCCCCATTATCGTTTTATAGGTTTCGGGGTTTTTAAACCGGGCGCCAAAACAAAGCGTCCGCCATCTTGTTTGTATTGCTCCGCCGATTCCATAGCAGACGAAACCCGTGGTCAACTGAACTGTAAGCGCTCCTGCCACTTTTGTTTGTCAACAGACGTCAACAGACTTCATTCTGTCAGACTGAAGCTGACATTGAAAGGGCGGAATGCTTTTGATTCATCTTTCATGACAGATCGCAGTTGATGTCATCTGAGGGAAGAAAACGAACTTCCGAATATATGTGGTTAATTTCGGATTTATGTGGTTAATTTCATATCCTGTTGAAAAGACTTTGCTGAATCTGAAGGCCTGTCCACACTAGGAAGCATTGTTTGCGAACAATGTTTGCAGACAGTTTGCAAACAATGTTTCCTGTGTGGACAGGCCTTGAGGTGCTTATGTCAGTAGTCCCCCCATTTTCCTCCTTTCTGAGTAAGTCGACGTAATTAGGGTTTATATCAATTGTCTTTTATCACATTAAAGGTCATTCGCTAGTTCCCTTAGTGGATATTTCTTTTATCCTCTTGATAACTGAAGGCCTAAAACTGCAGGCAGCATAAAGTATCCAATGTCAAAATTTAAACCTTGAGTGATTTTCCGAGTTTAGGGAATGCAGTAGTACAGATATAATAAGTTGCGTTCCTATTGACACCTGTGGCTGTTTTTGAGTTTATATGTCAGGCTGTCTGTATGGTTGTCGGCCCCCAAGATATTATCAAAAAGTTCATTGTGGTGAAGATGAGTTGAGATGAGTTGGTATATTGTACTGGCTTTTGTGCGCGTTTATTAAATATACATCTTGCATTGAATCATTCTGTGTAGTGGAGAAAATGATGTTCAACGTAATGCTCGTACCTTTGTTATGTCAGTTATTTTGCAGATTATCAGTGATAAGCTGTGTTGCCGTACCCAATAAATGTAGATGTTCGTCCTTACTCAAGTATTATTTGATGTTTAAAATACAATCCTACGAACTTTATGTGGAGTTCGGTTGTTCAGAGAAACTTTTAATTGTTTAAATTCCAAAGTAACGTCAGTTAACTGAAGGAAATCAGCCATTCAGTCTTAGATTTATCAGTTCCCAGAAAATTGCTCTCGTTCAGTGAGGACCCCAACTCTCCAATTCCCCTTCAAATATCGCTTTTCTTGGTCTCGAAAACCCATCTGTTAAGAGCGGTTCTTGTAACAGGAGAATCAGACAAGTCTTGGAATATTTCCTTTGTCTTCTTTCACAGTCAACAGCTGTTCTCAATGGCTTCTGTGCTGCTTTCGTAACGCCTTTCTCAGGTTAAGGCTGAGCAGAAATGTCTTTGTTCATTTGTTAGGGTTTTGTTGCTTTATCTAAAAAAAAATCCATTTTCGTGTTGCCTTGACAGCTGTTTGTCGAGAGAGAGAGAGAGAGAGAGAGAAAACCATTTTCATCTTTTCATAACAGCTGTTTGTCGTCTTCTCCTCCGCCCCCCCCCCTTTTTTTTTTGTCAATCACTTTAGACTAGGTGAAAGGAGGGCTTATTGCCATTTACGTTGAGTATAAGTAAGTTTTACCAGACCACTGAACTGATTAATAGCCCTCCTAGGGCTGGCCCGAAGGATTAGATATTTTCACGTGGCTAGGGACCATTTGGTCACCTAGCAACGGGACCTACAACTTATTGTGGCATCCGAACCACATTATATCGAGAAATGAATTTCTATCACTAGAAATAAATTCCTCTGATTCCGCATTGGCCGAGCCGAGAATCGAACTTCGGACCACCGTATTGGTAGCCAAGCGCGAAAACCACTGGTCCAACGAGGAACTCTGCTTATTGTAATGAAGGTACAATCCTGTTGATAGTGTATGTATAGCGTGGCAATAGGTAATAATTGGATGTTTGATTATTTTAGCGGCTTTTAACGGTAGAGTAAATTATGTCCGATTGTGCCGTATGGAGTGAATATTTTGGCTCGAGGTATCTTTTATGTCTCTTGAAGAATTTCATTATTCTGTAAAATATACAGGAATATACGTTTGCATGTAAGTACAGTCTGTTCAGCTTCATTGTCATTTAAAGTTTTTGTAGCTTCCACTGGAAATGTTGGAGCGCTTACAGTTCAGTTGACCACGGGTTTCGTCTGCTATGGAATCGGCGGAGCAATACAAACAAGATGGCGGACGCTTTGTTTTGGCGCCCGGTTTAAAAAAGGAAACCCCGAAACCTATAAAAAACGATAATGGGGGACCCTTTTGGGAACCGGGGTTTTTGGGTGGGGGAGTACATGCGAGTAAATGAAACGGTAAGGGGGGAGCCATTGGGAACCGGGGTTTTTGGGGTTTTTTTGGGTGGGGGGAAACCCAGATGACGACAATGAACACGAAAAACAACAAAACCCTAGCAGACGAAACCCGTTGCCAAGTAAACTGTAGGAGCTCACGTACCAACAAAAATGTAGGAGGTCCCGTCCCCCGTTGTGTTAGGCTAACCAAACGACGGCAATGAACACTAAAAATCACGAAACCCAAGCAAAAAAAACCAGTGGCCAACTAAACTGTATGAGCTCCCGTTCCAACTAAACTGTAGGAGCTCCTGTTCCAACTAAACTGTAGGAGCTCCGGTGATCGTAACCAAACGAACCAACCTAACCAAACTTAGGCCGTGTGCCTTACCTGGCCGGGGGGCTTCGCCCCCCTGGACCCCCCAGTATAGTATATTAAGTGATTGCTACCTAAACCAAAGGAACCAACCTAACCATAGTTAGTCTCCACGTCCTTACCTGGCCAAACTAGGTCTGCATGTCCTTACCTGGCCGGGGGCTTCGCCCCCCTGGACCCCCCTGTGTAGTAAGTTAACAATTATAAATATCTAACCAATATAACTTGTCCATAAATATGGCTGGCACCCGTATATCCTTACTGATAACTAAACAAAAATGAATATTTCCGAGAATACATTGGTTAAAGTCAAGGCCACGTTGTTTGCTCGAACACATGGACTGCGTTCGAACACGTGGACTTCTAGCGAACGTGAATGTTCGGATGTGAGTTGAGCGTGCCTGACTTCAGCAAAGCGGAAATAACAATGGCGTGCTTAATTTTGGCAAAATAATTAGAATAACGTGCATTTACATGATAACCTTACCTTGGAGATGTTGCTAGTCGTCCAGAAATATAGAAGTTAATAAGAGAAATCCGAGTCGTTCAAATCTTCTGGTAGAGGATTTTTTTTTTTCTTTCTTGGCGGGACGGTTGTTTTCCGAGATGACTGAACAAGGGGAATTTGTTTTCATTAAATAACTAACTAGGGATCGTTCGTCTTGACACAAAATGTATATGTCTTCCAGCGTGACGGGAACGGCGGCAGCGAACGCCACGTGTTGCGGAACACGACAAATTCTCGGCAGAAGAAGACATGGTAGCTATGACGAAGCACTGAACTGGCTGAGAAGCAGGAACAGACTGAAGGGTCGAGGAAGGTCAGGCATGGTCCGTTACAGGCACTAGTTATCCTAGCGGATAACTAGTACCTGGAAAATATGTATCGAAGAATGTAAAAAATGTAGGTCATACAGATGAGTTGGGCAAGGAAAGAAATATCGAATAATGGGGAAAAAAAATGTATCTCTAGATTATGTTGGCACGGGTAAAACTATCGTGGGCAAGAGTCAAAATATCGAATAATGGAAAAAAAATGGAACTCCTGCAAGCATGGGAAAAAAATAGAATAACGAAGGGAAAAAAATGGAGCTCTTACAGTTCAGTTGGGCATGGGTGAAATTATAGAATACTGTAAATTAAATTGGAGGTCCTAAAGATTAGTTGGGCAAGATTAAAAATATCGAAGAGAATCGGCTTTCATGTTGATGCATGTTCGGGTTCGGTCCTGTGGGTTGGGTTCGGGTTTGGTCGGCTGGGGTCGGGTTTGGTAGGCTGCGGGTCATCTGCAGGAACTACTTACCTTGGCGGAGGGATTACGGACCGGGCAAAATGGTGTTACACGGTCCGGTCAACTGAACTGTAATCTACCCCAAATGGGAATACGCAATATAATTTCTCATAGTTACCCTTCAAAATATTTTTAAAGCCCCAAATGTAATGGTTTTCAATAAGTGAAGGTGATGGGTAACCAAAGTATATTTACTCCATTTCTTCCTCCCCTCTCTCCCCCACCCTGACATTATTATTATTATTATTATTAATATTATTATTATTATTATTATTATTATTATTATTATTATTATTATTATTATTATTATTCATGGTGTTCATTAGGAAGAAGTAAGAGGAGGTAAAGGGAAATACAGAAAGAGGAGAGAGCTCACTTATTGAAAAAGAAATAAAAATAATTAAATAAATATATGAAAAATGTGTTAAAATGCAAGAAAAATAGTATTAAGGCAGTAAAGCATTGCATGTTCGCTTGAGCATCTAAAGTTGCAATTGCACGACATCCAACGGTGTCAGGAATAAAGGGCTTCTGGATCTGAGTATTTAGACAGCGAGGCATATTTACTTAGTATTGCTTTGATCTCCATGAAAATAATTTCATTTATTTAAAAAGATTACAGGTAGGAGGGCAAGGAAGTAAAATTGAAATTCAAGCTCTGTACAAGTTCCCAATTTGCCGTACTCAAGTAGGTTCCTCCTCGCGAGTCTTTTTTAGGGAGAAAATCATGCACCAACATTTGAATGTATTTTGGAAAAAAATGTATATTTACTGAATCTCTATGCAGTTTTCAGAGCTCTTTCGTTGTGAAGTCAAGTACATACTTCCAAAAAATGAATTATCTTTCTAATTGCTTATCCTCGAAGTAATAAAAGTTGATCGAAAATGTTCTTTTGATTCTTTTCTCAAAAGGTGACATATTTCTTTTAAAAAATCGTGCTCTCGTAAAGTTATGAAATTAAACGACACTCAACTTATAATGAATAACTTGTCCAAAGGATATTTTGTATTTGAAAAAAAAGAAAATACATGAAACTTCGAAATTTATAAGGAATTTTTTTTGGAAAGGAAATTTTGAAATTTTCCTCAGATATAGTTTCTTCTGAGATAAAGTATTTTCTCTTCAGATTTCATTGTAATTTTTCCAACCATGCACTCATCATCCTTCTTTGTATTATAATGAGTGTTTAAAGAAATTAGGTGGATTTCATGTTGTTAAGTGGCTGACCAGGGTTTGTAAGGTAAATCTGGATGAAGGAAAGGTTCTAAAAGAATAGACGGGATGAATAGCGGTAGCGGTTCCTTTCCATAAAGGATGAAGTTAGTGAAGGAGACTAGGTATCGAAGGGACACGGCGTTGATTGAGTATTCCAAAGAAGGTGAATAATAGGATTTTGTTGAGAGGAAGGCCTGGAAAGTGCCAGATAGATGGTGGGAACTAGTTAGTGGAAAAGAAGGGCTGGATAAAGGCAATTGGCATTTGTCTCTTAAGAGGTGTTTTGCACTGCTTGTTAACCGTTGTGTGCATGTATAGAACAATTAATGTTGTGGAAGTTTTCTGTATCTGAAGTTCGTCTGCTTATCTAGCAAATAAAGTAAGAGTGTCATAGTGATTGTTGTCGAGTAACGTTTGGTCTGGTCTGTACTGGGATAGGAGACCGCCAAGATTAACTTCTCGAACATCCATTTGGTGGGGCTTTAGGTTACTCCATGGACACAAAATGGAAACAAGGCAGGTAATACCTCCTGGTGTAATAGTTACATTATTTTAATACAGATAAATTCCATATCTGTATATAAACCCACGACCTAAAGGGTCATTGGTGAATTAGGAGTGTCACTGAGTAATCATAACCAAGACATGAAACTAGATCATGCTATGCCATGCTTGCAGTAGCCTGGTTTGCATTTGGACATATCATCATTTATGTATTTTGTCAACTGATCACAACACCTTCCATGGGAAGCGGTTGACCTGTTAACCTGCAGCGGAAACTCACGACTTCCAAGCCGGCAGGCTACGTATTCATTTTATGTGTAAATCGCTGAGATAGCTAATGTTGCGCTATCGATGCGATGCTCCCATATTTTTAGTTCACTTCAGATTACTCAACGGAGCGGTCATCGACAAACCATCTCTATACTCCAGTGATGGAGCAGCTAAGTAATAAAGTTGTTAAAATTGTACTCCATCCGTTTGAGTCATCTCCCTTATTCTAAAGAAGAACCAACTCTACTAGATATCACTCAGACAAGAAGGGAAAGTAGAACCAACACTGCTTACGAACAACAGTCGTAAGAAAAGACATACTAACTGTCGCTGTCTAATATCATTATACTAAGTGGACAAGCGGGAGTTACATACTGGTGGCAGCTATTAGCCTAAATCTACAATTACAAAAGAACCATATACGTCTGCCGAAGAAATGAATCAACGAATACCAACTATAAATCAGTAATAAACTGAGGAAACAGGATCTTCAATCAACAAGCAACTGTAAACATCCTACGAACACGAAGAAATGTCCTTCATCGAGACGAATTCGAGCATCAACATCGACGTTTAGTGAACGACTTTCATCACGTATCTTCAAGAATCGAACCGGACGTGAAGCAGCATCGGATCATCAACGGGAAGAGAAGCAATCATCAAACAAACAATGCGCGATCACAAGCCAAGACGAAGATTTTGGGTCAAGAGGTAGCAACGCGAGAGAGAGAGAGAGAGAGAGAGAGGCTGTGACGTCATCACGACAACAACACTTCTTCCTGCAAGGCGAGAGAGAGAGAGAGGCTGTGATGATGTCATCGTAACGTCAACATTCTTTCCGCATATATACCAAAGCTAAGTACATCCTTTATCCATTCAGGTTTTATCAGTGAAGTGTTTTACATCACGAGTCGATCGTCCAGTATTCCTGGGGTGAGTTATACGCAATCTTAATCTTCATTCATTACAGGAATCAATCTTCAACCACGAATTCTCGCCCGCAGAATCTTTTTTTTTTTTTCTCGTTGTTGCCAATCCCTTTTTCTTCCAGGAGTTCTCCGGAAAATATCTTTTCGCATATCTGTATTAATGTTATCATTATGGGGGTCTTTTCTATTATTTGCAACACATTTTTATTTATATGGAATATGCGTTTACGCAGACGATCGTATCTATACAGTGTTGGTAAAACAGCTAGGAATCGTATCAGTCAGAAAAAACACGAATACAAGAGGAACACCTATACAACCAAAAACCCAGTAGTAACATTAACTTGGTTCAGGACACTAATTTTTCCTATTCAAGGTCCTGGAGGTAAATTTAGTTATGGGTTCTTCGAGTTCTACGCGTAACCAAGCCTCTATGTCTCAGCTTAATGTTGTAGAACGGGCAGCAGTAATTGCTGACCGGCTAAATGTATATCAAGAAAACTTAAGTAACTCCACGTGGGTTACAAGATTCCAATATCGCTGTGAAAGTTTTCATATGCTTGGTATATTTGACCTGTATGACAGTCATGTTGTCTGTAGCTTTAGTGCGGTGTTTTGTCAAAAAGCTGACGCCTGACAGTACGGAACTAAATGTGTATAAACAGATAAAAAAACACGTCTAAATGTACTGACCTTGATCCTTTGCTTACTCAAGTTTTTGCAAAAAATGAGAATAAGCCACAAGTAAACGTGGTTAATAATAATCAAGCAGCAGGGATGACTTGTTACAATTGCAAAAGGCCAGGTCACATGATTTCAGACTGTCGGACGCATTTTTGTTCAATTCATAACAGTTCCACTCATTCATATAATCGATGCTTCTCGCGGAACCAACAGCAGTATCTTAGAAACACGCAAACAGTTGCCAATGAAAGCAGCAGGCGTACAGCAATGCTGTTCAACAGCAGAAACAAACAAATCGTGCTTCAAGTAGCTCTGTTCCTGGGCCGTCTAGCCAGAACTCGCAAGGTCAGACGAATTTTCAGAATGTGCAAAGCAAAGCAGGTACAGCATAGTCGACTCCAAGGGGGGAGAGGACGATGTTAGGTCATTCATATCAACATCTTTTGTATCAAATAATCAATTTAATCATTTACCAGATCATTGTGACGCAATCGATTTTCCTATGAAACACATGGCTGAATCCAAAAAGTCAGTGCAGGTTCCCGTAGATTTGCAACAAATTCACGCAATTATAAGTCAAGATGAGTTACGCCCAACCTTACACGCAGTAAATTTAGAACACAAGTCCTTCACATTATTTTTTTATTTTGGTAGTCCACGTAATATAATGGATTTGCGTACTCACCATTTGTTGTTTTCAAACTTCCCTATAGAGAATGTCCGGATAAGACTCTCGGGTATAGGAAATAATGAATTAAATGTGGTAGGAGTAACTCATGTCCAGTACAAGGTCGGTAAGCGTACGTTTTCCGATACCTTTATCGTTGTACAAAACATTGATATGTATCCCGCTGTAATTATAGGATACCCGTCTATGGGCACTCAAAACATTACCTTAGCCCCTGCCAAACATGGCGTGTATATCAAAGGAAAATTCTATAAGTCTTCTATCACCTTAAAATCTGTTTTGGACAACAAGGAGACAACAAATAGAATAGTAACGTATGTTGAAGAACCAATCACTTGTCTCATGAATCAAGAAATAATCCAAGCGACCCAACAGAATTCTCGCTCACCCGTAATATCAGCTTGCACGCAAACTATCGAGCCGAACGTAACTTCGAATATATTAGTGCGTTTAAAGAAAACCTTGCCAGGATCTGAAATGTTAATCCTTTCTGACACTCTGAAAACTCACGGATTGTCCATCACACAAGCCATTTATACAGTCGGCTCACAACAACAATGTAACATTGAAGTCTGTAATCATTTGAATGCCACTTTCGTAATTCACAAAAATCAACATATCTTGGATGTGGAAGTTTATAAACATCGCATTCTTACCTTCGCTGAGATCAGTCACGCTCAATCAGTTGCGGATGAATCCCTTTTGCAATCTATAAAAAATAAAATCAATAAAGACATTCAAGAAGAGGGAATTCAGCAGAAATTTCTTGATCTTTTAACCGAATATCATGATGTTTTACAGACTCCCTATGAAATTCCAGAATGAGATAAATGATGAAGTCGGTAAAATGCTAGAAGAAGGAGTCATTAGGAAATTGAACAGCCCTTATAAATTTTCGTTAAATAAGTCGTACCGAAAACGATTGAACTTGGCGTATCTGCGTAGACCTTCTGTCGCTTAAATGAGGAAACGATCCCTGATCGATTCCCAGTGCGATGCACTGACGATATTTTATCTTTACTAGGCCAGAACAAATATTTTACCAGTTTGGACTTACTTAACCCTCTTAAGCCGGAGCCCTAAAAATCAAAACGTCTCCCGTATGCCGGGCCTGGTTTGGAGTGAGCGCGGAAGTGGAAAAAATAATTTTTTCAAAAAATTACAGCGCGCGTACTTTTGAAGATTAAGAGTTCATTTTTGGCTCCTTTTTTTGTCATTGCCTGAAGTTTAGAATGCAACCATCAGAAATGAAAAATAATATCATCATCATATGTAAATAATGCGATATATGGTAGCGAAAAAAAAAATTCATACATAATTGTATTCAAATCACGCTGTGCAGAAAACGGTCAAAGCTAACCAGTTACTTTTTTTTGCGTTGTATTGTACACTAAATTGCGATCATTTTGATATATAATACATTGTAAAACAATAAAAGTAACACCGGAAAAATATTATCACAAAATGATGTACGAATTCGTAACGCGCGGACGCAAAAAAATATTTTTTTCAAAAATTCACCGTAATTCTAAATAATGTTTCTAGAGACTTCCAATTTGTTTCAAAATTAAGACAAATGATTGAATATTACGATACTGTAAGAGTTTTAGATTAGAATTGCAGATTTCGACCATTTCGGACGAGTTAAATTTGACCGAATGTCGAAATTTTAATATATATATTTTTTCATATGCACATATTTCAAAGATGGAAAAAGCTACAACCTTCATTATTTTTTATTGTATTCTTCATGGATTTGCGCACATTTTGATATATGAAACTCTATAAAAAGGCTAATATGAAAAGGAGCAAATATTAGGATAATGCCATGTACGTATTTCGGAGACTTGCGGCCGCGAATCGGCGCGCGGAGTGAAGGTAAGGAAATATATTTTCAAAAATTCACCATAAATCACAATATTGTTTTAGAGACTTCAAATTTGTTTCAAAATGAAGAAACATGACGGAATATTACTAGGCCGTAAGAGTTTTAGCTTACAATTGCGTTTTTCAACTATTTCGGTAGAGTCAAATTTGACCGAACGTGGTTTTTTTCTATTTATCGTGATTTATATGCAAATATTTCGAAAAAAGAGAAAAGCTACAACCTTCAATCATTTTTAGTTGTATTCTACATGAAATTGCGCACATTTTCATATATAAAACTTTATGAAACAGCTAATTTTAAATGGTGCAAACATTTCGACAATCGCACAAAAAAATTCTGATTTTTTCGGAAGAGTTACCGCGCGAACGTAATTTTTTTTTTCATAAATTCACCATAAATCAAAATATTGTGCTAGAGACTTCCAAGTCGTTGCAAAATGAAGGTAAATGATTGAATATTACTAGAATATAAGAGTTTTAGCTTACAATTGCGTTTTTCGACCATTTCGGTAGAGTCAAAGCTGACCGAAAGTTGAAATTTTTGCACTTAACGTTATTTATATGGAAATATTTCAAAACTGATAAAAGCTACAACCATGGGTTGTCTTTTGTTGTATTGTGCATGAAATTGCGCACATTTCCAATATATTAAAAAAAACTTTATGTAACGGCAAATTTAAAAGGGTGCAAAACATTAGGACAATCGCACGAAAAAATTTATCGGAAGAGTTATCGCACGAACGTAAGGAAAAAGTTTTTTCATAAATTCACCATAAATCGAAATATTGTGCTAGAGACGTCCAATTTGTTGCAAAATTTAGGCAAATGATTGAATATTACTATAATATAAGAATTTTAGCTTACAATTGCGTTTCTCGACCATTTCTGTAGAGTCAAAGTTGACCGAAGGTTGAAATTTTTGCACTTATCGTTATTTATATGAAAATATTTCAAAATTGATGAAAGCTACAATCATGAGTATTTTTTAGTTGTATTGTGCATGAAATTGCGCACATTTTCATATATAATACTTCATGTAAAGGATAATTTAAAATGGTGCAATAATTATGTCAAAGTGACGAAATAATTTCCGAGATGTGTCACTGATACTTTTTAGTGCGATAAGAAAGAAATTCGCGCTTGCGCGCCTGCGTAGCGATTGTAAACAAAACAACGCCTTGATCCGTGAACTCCAGCATCCCCCAAGGCGCGTGATACAAAAGTTTTCGGCTGGTAGCCTATAGTATTTTCCGCGAATTTTAAAAAAAAACTTTTTTTGAGCCGACGTATATACGTCCAATCGCATACGGGAGACATTTTGACTCGACGTTTAATACGTCCAATCGGCGTAAGAGGGTTAAAGGCTTTACCAGGGGACATTATGAATTTTTGCGTATGCCTTTTGGTTTACGTTGTGCTCCCATAACATTTACTAGAATGATCAACATAGTGTTTGGAGACTTGTTAGGGGATATCTTACATGCCTATATGGACGACCTTGTAATCTTTTCTAATACCTTAGAAGAACATCTACGTAAATTAGAGCTAGTGCTACAAAGACTAAGACAGCATAACCTAAGGGTAAAGATAAGTAAGTGTGAATTTTTCAAAACAGAACTAGTCTATTTAGGTTTCACGGTGTCTAGTCAAGGTCTTAAAGTAGTCCACGATAAGGTATCGGCTATCCGTAACTTCCCGATACCTACTAACGTCAGGGAATACAGCAATTTCTGGGGTGTAGTGGCTATTATATAGGCGTTTTATACGCAACTACTCAATCATAGCCGCTCCCCTAACCGATTTCTTAAAGAAGGAAGGCGTAGATTTCATATGGTCTGAGAAACATCAACAGGCGTTTGATACCTTGAAAGATGAACTGTGTAGTTCTCCTATCTTAAAATTTCCTGACTTCGGTAAGGAATTCTTTATTGCAACAGACGCCTCAGACCTAGGAGTAAGTGGGGTATTGCCTCAGCAATATGACAAACAGTTTTCCTATAGCTTTTTATTCACGTAAACTGAGACCTTCCGAAAGTAAATATGCAGTAATAGACAAGGAAGGGCTCTCTATTGTTAATTGTCACTAGTGCATTTTAAGTTCATAATATACGGTTATCCCGTCAAGGTTCTCACTGTCATAAGCCCCTAACCGACTTTTTTAAAGGCTTTAGGTCACAGCCCCAACCGAACTCGGTTGGCATATGATCATCCAAGACTTTGGGGCAAGGATCGGGTATTTACCTGGGAAAGCAAATATAATTGCTGACGCATTATCACGCAACCCCGCGTCATCTTGTACGGAGCCATTAGCTGAATTAATAGATATATCAACATCCATGCCTATTGTTAAAACTGTATCTGAACAAGAAGATCTGGGCTGGAGTGCTGAACTAATACAGACGGAACAAAGAAAAGATCTGCAAGTATAAAAAAAATCATAAACGCCTTAAACGGAAATCTTAAGGAAAAGGAATATATAAAGTATAAGCAGCAGAATGATATAATCAAGGATAATATTCTGTGTAGATCCGTGACGAGAAAAAACCCGCAACACACACAGGCGAGTACCGACCAGGTAGTGGTACCAATCTCACTTATACCCACTGTCCCTTAAATTGGTTGCATGCAAATCCATTGCATGGCCACCCGGGTTTCTCCATCATGTCACAGAAAAGCCCAAAATCATTATTTTATTGGTATACGATGCTTACAGATATAAAAAAGCACATAGCTAATTGTCGCACTTGTCAGGAAAACAAAGGGCACACGAAGACACCTGTCAGCCTAGGGGCTTATCCCGTGCCCAATCAACCCTTTGAAAGAGTACACTTAGATTTATTAACAGGGTTTTACGAGTCAGACAGAGGAAATAAGCACCTTCTAGTAATCATAGATGCCTTGACTCGATATACCGAACTGATAGCGCTTAAAACTAAAACCGCGGTCGAGTACGCTAGGAAGTTTTATGAGTGCTACATTTGTAAACATGGAATTCCACACATGATAATATCTGACTCGTGTGGGAGAGTTCAATAATCATTTCCTTAAACTCTTGTGTGAATTCCTTAGCATAAAGAAAATCAATACCATGATCTACCACCCAGAGTCTAACGGGCTAGTGGAAAGAGCAAATCGTAAGGTTTAAACATATTAAGAGTTACATTAGGGGGAATGGATCCCATGGGATATTGCCATACCTGGCGGTATTAAGCCACTCTTAATCACCCATCATACATGTATCTATTAAAATGTCGCCGCACGAGGCACTGTACGGTACCCCAGCTAGAACGCCTTTCCATGTATTAACGCCTAAACCAACCCCTTTATCAAATCCTCTAAAGGATGTTATGGATGCAAGCATAAGTCGATATAATATACTTCGTAAGAATCTAGAAGAATCACAAATCATAATGAAAAGAAATCATGATAAAATAGCTAAGCCAACTAAAACATACCCCGTGGGCGATAAGGTATACATACAAGTATATGTACGCAAAGGACTCAATTACAAACTGATACCTAAGTTTGACGGCCCGTTTAACCCTCTTACGCCGGAGCGGTAAATAAAAATTTGTCTCCCGTGTGCCGGAGGGGTTTCGGAGTGAGCGCGGAAGCGGAAAAATATTTTTTTCAAAAAAATCACAGCGCGCTTAGTTTTTCAAGATTGAGAGTTCATTTTTGGCTCCTTTTTTGTCATTGCCTGAGGTTTAGTATGCAACCATCAGAAATGAAAAAAATTATCATTATCATATATAAATAATGCGATATATGATAGCGCAAAAACGAAATTTCATATATAATTGTATTCAAATCGCGCTGTGCGCAAAACGGTTAAAGGTAACAAGTTACTTTATTTTTCGTTGTAATGTACACTAAATTGCAATCATTTTGGTATATAACACATTGTAAAACAATGAAAGCAACACAGAGAAAATATTATCACAAAATAATGCATGAATTCATAACGAGCGGACATAAACAAATATGTTTTTCAAAAATTCACTATAAATCTAAATATTGTCTTAGAGACTTCCAATTTCTTTCAAAATGAAGACAAATGATTGAATATTACTATACTGTAAGAGTATTAGCTTACAATTGCAGTTTTCGACCATATCTGACGAGTTAAAATTGACCGAATGTCGAATTTTTTTATATATATATTTTTTATATGCAATTATTTCGGAAATAAGAAAAGCTACAACTTCAAATACATTTTTTCGTTTTATTCTACATGAAATTGCGCACATTTTCATATATAAAACTATGAAATGCCTAATATGAAACGGAGCAAATATTCCGAGAATGGGACGTACGTATTTCGGAGATTTGTGGCGGAGAATCCGCGCGCGGAGGGAAGGAAAGATTTTTTTTAAATTCACCATAAATCTAAATATTTTGCTAGAGACTTCGAATTTGTTTCAAGATGAAGATAAATGACTGAATATTACTAGACTGTAAGAGTTTTAGCTTACAATTGCGTTTTTCGACCATTTCGGTAGAGTCAAAGTTGACCGAACGTGGTTTTTTTTCTATTTATCGTGATTTATATGCAAATATTTCAAAAATGAGAAACGCTACAACCTTCAATTATTTTGTTTTGTATTCCACATGAAATTGCGCACATTTTCATATATAAAACTTTATGTAACGGCTAATTTAAAATGGTGCAAACATTACCACAATCGCACGTATGATTTTTTCGGAAGAGTTACCGCGCGGACGTACAGAAAATGTTATTTTTTTCATAAATTCACCATAAATCGAAATATTGTGCTAGAGACTTCCAATTTGTTTCAAGATGAAGGTAAATGCTTGAATATTGCTATATAAGTCGTTTAGCTTACATTTGCGTTTTTCGACCATTTCGGTAGAGTTAAAGTTGACGCGAAGGTTGAAATTTTGGCAATTATCGTTATTTATATGAAAATATCTCAAAACTGATAAAAGCTACAACAATGGGTTGTTTTTAGTTGTATTGTGCATGAAATTGCGCACATTTCCACATATAAAACTTTATATAACGGCTAATTTTAAAATGGTGCAAACATTACCACAATCGCATGTATGATTTTTTTCGGAAGAGTTACCGCGCGGACGTAAGGAAAAAGGTTTTTTCATAAATTCACCATAAATCGAAATATTGTGCTAGAGACTTCCAATTAGTTGTAAAATTAATTAAGGTAAATGATTGAATATTACTAGAATATAAGCGTTTTAGCTTACAATTGCGTTTTTCGACCATTTCAGTAGAGTCAAAGTTGATCCGAAGGTTGAAATTTTGGCAATTATCGTTATTTATATGAAAATATCTCAAAACTGATAAAAGCTACAATCATGAGTATTTTATTGTTGTATTCTACATAAAAATTCGCACATTTTCATATATAATACTTCATGTAACGGCTAATTTACAATGGTACAAAAATTATGTCAAAGTGACGAAATAATTTCAGAGATGTGTCACAGGTACTTTTTAGTGCGGCAAGAAAGAAATTCGCGCTTGCGCGCCTGCGTAACGATTGTAAACAAAACAACACCTTGATCCGTGAACTCCCAGCATCCCCCAAGGCGCATGATTTAAAAGTTTTCAGCTGGTAGGCTATAAGTATTTTTCCGCGAATTTAAAAAAAAACTTTTGTAAGTCGACGTAAAATACCGTCCAGTTCGGCACAAGCCGGGTGGGAGACAAAAATGTCGACGTAAATACTCGTCCAGGTCGGGTAAGAGGGTTAACATTTTAGAAATATTAACGGCCAATAGATTTAGACTTCAAAACGTATCCCAACCCACTGATAATAGAATCGTTCCATTGGCTCACATCTGAAACTAATGAGAAGGGGTAGAATGAAGTGAGGGAAATTTTTGGTATCTTATGAAACTTGTATAATCACTTATAATATATATATATATATATATATATATATATATATATATATATATATATATATATATATATATATATATATATATATATATATCATATATATATATATATATATATATATAGATATATATTATTATATATATACGTATATATATATATATTATACATATATATATATATATATATATATATATATATATATATATATATATATAATAATAATAATTGTATGTAAACATTTTCTTAAACAGGAGGTGAATTACATATATTTTACTCATTGCAGGTTTCCAAAATGAAGCTTTTATTGTTATGATTGATACTGTTTGTTCAGACATCTTTATCGTGTGGGAAGAGCGCTAAAACCAAAAATATAGATTTTACTCATGGCACCATTGTAGAAAGAACAGAAGACGTTTTCATTACCGCAAGCAATATACGTTATAAGAAATAGATATGCAGGCGATCTTTCTCCCGGAGGATGACTGTCATTAACCTGAAAGAGTGATGTGTTGAGGTTGCTGTTTCGTTGAATGAAATGCACCAACGTCATTTTCCTCCTAACCCAGAGAGTTCGCTAGCACAAACGCTAAGCGTCGCGGAAATGTTATCATACGACTTGCAAAATAAAACCGCCGAGGCAGAAGCGCTGGCTCGAGATCTGCTGATGTGGACTGTGTGGCACAATAACCTCGAACGACGCAACCCGTTTATCTTTGCTGCATTAAACATCTTTGGATCTGTTGCAAGTTTAGGCTTAGGAATTTCAAATCGTCTTAAAATAAATGATCAGAATAAGAGAATTGAGTTTTTGCAACATGAAAACGAGTTAGTTTTGTCAGAACTGCGCAACCAGTTATCCTCAATCAATCAAATAATGAGTTTGGTGAACGAACATTCTAGTAATATCGATCAGATTACTGAAGTGCAACACTTGCTGGCTACGTTAGCTTATTATAGTTCGAAAATAGATCATATCCGTACCAAAATTTCACATTTTATTGAGAAATCAAAGACTATGTAGAAAATATTACGCTAGCAACAAAGGGTGTTTTATCCCCACATCTTTTGCCTATTAAAGATCTGACTTTAACTTTGGAGGACGGACAGGAGAAACTAGGTTATGTTCCTTTATTAGACGCCCATAAGATAGAATTTTATTATAGTTTAATATCAGTAAGCGGGGTTGAAAATTACAGGATCATGATTACCATTCCCTTTGATTCTTCTGATGCCTGGCAAGCATACAAAATAGCACTGTTCCCAACTTTTTATGACGAATAACTCAAGTCCAGTAATATCCAATTTGACGGGACACGTATTGATTTCCCCTGATTAGGGAATCTATACAGTCATTAAAGACTTAGATAAATTCACTCACTGTTCAGAAGCCATGAATAATAAAGTATGTACAGCTGACTCCTTTGAATCCTATGTCAATGGATTCATGCGAGTTAGGTATAGTGCTAAACGGTTCTCTCTCCCATACACACAAAGGTTGTCTGAAAAAACTTTATCCTTTTGACGATAATAAGTTCAATTTCAGACTGAATAACGGAACGGCTCGTGGATACGATACGACAAGGCCGGCTTCGAGGTGGCATTGTCCGGGATGTGTCCATACGCCCCCCACACGTTCCCAGGTTTTCGTTGCAGCTGACGGTTGTACCGGGACGTCCACGAACTACACGGTCCGAGGGTTAACACTATCATCCGTGAACGGGCCTACTTTGCGAACTTCACATGGACAACTACAGTTATCCCATCACTACCTCTCCCATGCAATGCGAAGGTGGCTCATCGTTTGACGCAACTAGCTGAGATGGACCACACATCACCGACTTATGCAGGAGGAGAAAATCTTCGTTTCTACGTATCGCTAGCCGTTGTTTTGCGTTACTGTGGTGATTTTTATCACTGTCAACATCTTTGCTTGGCGTAGGTTGAGGCGAACACAGACGGATCTTCAGAGGAACGTTCTGCCACGTCCAGACAACACTCCTATTGCGTTAAAGGCATTTACGTTTAGAGCCATTTGAAATTGGCCATTTCATTTGACTCGGAGGAAATTGTTTGGAATTGAGTGTGTGTGAAAAGCGGTCTGTACGCTGGCAATATGTAGGACAAGAAACTCCAAGCCTTTGCATTATTTTTTAATATATGAACAGTTAAAAGTATCTTTCGGGCACCTAATAAAATATTGAAGCCCTATATATTAAAAACATAAAAGTATCTTTCAGGCACCTAATAAAATATTGAAGCCCTATATATTAAAATGTTGGTGCGTGTACGTACCAGGTATCTATATCTTGCGCGCAGTCATATGTGATCTTTATATCTTTTCAAAGAGTAACAAATATTCTTAAACAGTTATCCATGATCATGTATAAATTATGTATCTCCATGGGTAACAACTATTCTTAATCGGGTTACCTATACTATAATCTTCATGTATACATGTTTAACCTTTTATTTTTTGGTACCTCATAATCATTTATTAACATTATATAGCAAAACGCAAGCATGGATCTGTATTTTCCATGCATTTTTCTTTATTTATGAATATGTCCATTAGGTATGTATTTTTTTTTTACATATACTTTTTGCATATTTATCTTAATCACTTGTTTATGGTTATGACTAAATATATACATATGGTCACACTCCTAAGTAAACCGTGTTTAACGTAATTTTAATGTTCAATGCTTGAATAGTAGCTGTCCGAGCCTAATGTAATAGTTACATTATTTTAATACAGATAAATTCCATATCTGTATATAAACCCACGACCTAAAGGGTCATTGGTGAATTAGGAGTGTCACTGAGTAATCATAACCAAGACATGAAACTAGATCATGCTATGCCATGCTTGCAGTAGCCTGGTTTGCATTTGGACATATCATCATTTATGTATTTTGTCAACTGATCACAACACCTTCCATGGGAAGCGGTTGACCTGTTAACCCGCAGCGGAAACTCACGACTTCCGAGCCGGCAGGCTACGTATTCATTTTATGTGTAAATCGCTGAGATAGCTAATGTTGCGCTATCGATGCGATGCTCCCATATTTTTAGTTCACTTCAGATTACTCAATGGAGCGGTCATATATAGACTATACCGATTAATATATCCGAACCAAACCATCTCTATACTCCAGTGATGGAGCATCTAAGTAATAAAGTTGTTAAAATTGTACTCCATCCGTTTGAGTCATCTCCCTTATTCTAAAGAAGAACCAACTCTACTAGATATCACTCAGACAAGAAGGGAAAGTAGAACCAACAATGCTTACGAACAACAGTCGTAAGAAAAGACATACTAACTGTCGCTGTCTTATATCATTATACTAAGTGGACAAGCGGGAGTTACACTGGTACCACCCCATGTAAAGTGACAAGGCGTTGGTAAAATACACTATGTAAGTAAATTACATATATATATATATATATATATATATATATATATATATATATATATATATATATATACATACATATATATATATATATATATATATATATATATATATATATATATATATCTATATCTAATAAAGGAGCCCATAAAAACACCAAAACGTAGAGAGAAAAGTACTATATTTCAGAGACTGCTCTCTCTCTTCAGGTATATGAATGAGAAAAGTTTACAGAAAAGGTGGTATTTATACCAAGAGATCCGTCCACAAGTAAGCCAATTTAGGTCACCCCCGCTGATAATCTTCCTTTAATCTTCTTAAGCATTGGTTGAATGAAAACTCCGTCGACGACATCTGA
>NC_087218.1:38705751-38720751 GCF_015104395.2 Macrobrachium nipponense | reverse complement strand
TAATAATAATAATAATAATCATAAAATAATAAAATAATAATAAAATAATAACAATAATAATAATATAATAAAATAATAATAATAATAATAATAATAAAATATAATAATAAAAGGAGCCCAGAAAAAACGCCAAAATATGAAAGTAAGTACTATATTTCAGAGAATGCTGTATCTATCTTCAGGTAGGTTCATTACCTAGCCTGAACGAAGAGAGCCCACAGACTCTGAAATATAGTACTTACTTTCTATATTTTGGCGTTTTTATGGTCCCCTTTATTGCAATTTTTGAACGCTTGTGCGCTGTATATAAAGTACAACTGTACAATACACAAACACACTCATACACCTATATATATGTGTGTGTGTCTGTGTGTGTATTGTACAATTGTAGTTTTACACCGTAAAAGCGCCCAAAAATTATATACATATACATATATATATATATATATATATATATATATATATATATATATATATATGACAGACATACATTACAACAAAATTTTTTAACTCTAAGGCAACTGATTTTTATTTAAGTCAGTAATTATATCTTTGAGGTCATTCTTAAACATGTTACAGATACAAGGGGGGTCTAAATGAAAAAGGCCACGACTAACATTGAAATTACAATGAAAAGTAAGTTGTATTAAAGCAGATTCTAAAAGATTTCGTGATAAGACATCTCTTGACCATGCAATTACTGAACTATCAATCCAATTAATTCGGTGATTGTTTTGACTTAAATGAATGAATAATGCATTAGATTTTTGCCCAGTTTTTACAGAGTATTTATGCTGGCTTAGCCTTACTGCTAAGATCTTGCAGACTCCTTCGTTTATTTTTCCTTCGTGGCATTTATCTTTATTTATGGATTTATCACGTTCCTAACTTTCGTGATTCAGTTATACACAGACACATATATATGTATATTGTGTGCCAGTGTGTGATGTGTTCGCGTGAAGTGTTGCTGGTTTCTGAATATGTAAGTTTACGTGTGTGTGTGTGTGTGTCTGTGTACAACGTATTATATGAGAAATATTGAGTGTGGTATAGGAGTGCAATGTAACAGTGAATGGATAGGATCTAGGGATGGAAGGAAACGAGACTGAAAGAGAAAATTTTTAAAAGTAAATCCACAGCTTGCAAGATATGGAGATTACGAAAAGTATATCTTGCTACGTGATTTCAATATGAAATACTGTAGGTGACAGCGAAAGCAATGATTTGAGTGACAGGTTCTTGTGGAAATGTGTTTTGAAAGGGAACTAGATTGTGTGAAGTAACGATTTCAAAACAAGAATGGTTATAAGTGTGCTGGGGACAGAGACAGACAAGGAGAAGGAGTGAAATGCGCTACGGTATATGTTGACACAAAGCAGATGGAAGAGCTAATTATTGGATGTAATGGTGAGAAAGGCAGTGACAGCAGTGTACCTAATTATTATTTCGCTGAACTGCAAGTTGAGGTAGGTAGACCAATTTAATAACAATTTCATGTGCAAGAAGCGCATGACAAAAAGTGGATGGACCATAATGAGTATAAAATTACATGATTGATTCATAGAATCAGTAACTCTGTAGGCCCAGAAGGGTAAGGAGATGGCTAACGTTAACCTTACTTTAAAAAAAAAAAAAAAAAAAAAATTACCGAGGCTAGAGGGCTGTAATCTGGCATGTTTGATGATTAGAGGGTGGGTGATCACCATACCAATTTGCAGCCCTCTAGCTCAGTAGTTTTTAAGATCTGAGGTCGGACAGAAAAAGTGCGGATAGACAGACAACTAAGACAAGCCATCTCAGGTTTCTTGTACAGAAAACTGAATAATGTAAAGACATCTTGGTGTTGATGCAGTTTCAAGTGAAATGCTGAAGTACGGCAGTAATAGTATGATTGGGAGGCTAACTCCAGCCTGCATGATATGTATGAATTGGGGAAAAGTTTTGAAAGGAACGAATGAGAGGAATAACTGTTTCTTTTGGAAAAGGGGAGCGCTGGCGAAAGTTTGGTCCGGATATAGATTTTCTGTTTCCATTGGAATTGGATAGCTTCATTTATTTATTTATATATTTATTCATTTATTTATTCATTTAACCCGGTATGTATCCGCCGTTGCAGCATGTGTAGTATAAAGCCGTTGGAGATTGCCGTAAAAACATAAACAAACTACTGTCAATATAATAAAGATAATGGCAACCACCCCCCAAAAAATATTAAGCCTGGATAACGACCCCCGAACTTTGCTGGGGGTTCACTATCTAGGAAAGACCCTTTCCAGGTTCTAAAGCATTGTGGTTCCTTGAGTACACTTCAGACGAATATTTCCTAAATTTATCAAATGATCTCACCTGGACTGCTAAGGATACACCCCTTTCTATATTGTGGAGTCAAAATGTTTTTATTGATTCACCTGCACTGCTTAGGATACACCCTTTTCTATATTATAGAGTCAAAAGAGACATCGTTTACCAATAAAAATCCTTTGACTCCACAATATAGAAAAGGGTGTATCCCAAGCAGTGCAGGTGAGCTCATTTGAGTAATTCAGAAAAGATTCGTTTTAAGTGTAGTACTCACGGAATAATTGGAACCACAATGGTTTAGAACCTAGAAGAGTCACCATATTTCGTTCTAACTAGCATGGGGTTTTCGCCTCAAATAGGAATGAGCGCAACAAATTTGAATACGCAATATAATTTCTCATAGTTACCCTTCAAAATATTTTTTAAAGCCCCAAATGTAATGGTTTTCAATAAGTGAAGGTGATGGGTAACCAAAGTATATTTACTCCATTTCTTCCTCCCCTCTCCTCCCACCCTGACATTATTATTATTATTATTATTAAATATTATTATTTTATTATTATTATTATTATTATTATTATTATTATTATTAGATATTATTATTATTATTATTATTCATGGTTCATTAGAAGAAGTAAGAGGAGGTAAAGGGAAATACAGAAAGAGGAGAGCTCACTTATTGAAAAAGAAATAAAAATAATTAAATAAATATATGAAAATGTGTTAAAATGCAAGAAAAATAGTATTAAGGCAGTAAAGCATTGCATGTTCGCTTGAGCATCTAAAGTTGCAATTGCACGACATCCAACGGTGTCAGGAATAAAGGGCTTCTGGATCTGAGTATTTAGACAGCGAGGCATATTTACTTAGTATTGCTTTGATCTCCATGAAAATAATTTCATTTATTTAAAAGATTACAGGTAGGAGGGCAAGGAAGTAAAATTGAAATTCAAGCTCTGTACAAGTTCCCAATTTGCCGTACTCAAGTAGGTTCCTCCTCGCGAGTCTTTTTTTAGGGAGAAAATCATGCACAACATTTGAATGTATTTTGGAAAAAAAATGTATATTTACTGAATCTCTATGCAGTTTTCAGAGCTCTTTCGTTGTGAAGTCAAGTACATACTTCCAAAAATGAATTATCTTTCTAATTGCTTATCTCGAAGTAATAAAAGTTGATCGAAAATGTTCTTTGATTCTTTTCTCAAAAGGTGACATATTCTTTTAAAAAATCGTGCTCTCGTAAAGTTATGAAATTAAACGACACTCAACTTATAATGAATAACTTGTCCAAAGGATATTTTGTATTTGAAAAAAAAGAAAATACATGAAACTTCGAAATTTATAAGGAATTTTTTTTGGAAAGGAAATTTTGAAATTTTCCTCAGATATAGTTTCTTCTGAGATAAAGTATTTTCTCTTCAGATTTCATTGTAATTTTTCCAACCATGCACTCATCATCCTTCTTTGTATTATAATGAGTGTTTAAAGAAATTAGGTGGATTTCATGTTGTTAAGTGGCTGACCAGGGTTTGTAAGGTAAATCTGGATGAAGGAAAGGTTCTAAAAGAATAGACGGGATGAATAGCGGTAGCGGTTCCTTTCCATAAAGGATGAAGTTAGTGAAGGAGACTAGGTATCGAAGGGACACGGCGTTGATTGAGTATTCCAAAGAAGGTGAATAATAGGATTTTGTTGAGAGGAAGGCCTGGAAAGTGCCAGATAGATGGTGGGAACTAGTTAGTGGAAAAGAAGGGCTGGATAAAGGCAATTGGCATTTGTCTCTTAAGAGGTGTTTTGCACTGCTTGTTAACCGTTGTGTGCATAGGTATAGAACAATTAATGTTGTGGAAGTTTTCTGTATCTGAAGTTCGTCTGCTTATCTAGCAAATAAAGTAAGAGTCATAGTGATTGTTGTCGAGTAACGTTTGGTCTGGTCTGTACTGGGATAGGAGACGCCAAGATTAACTTCTCGAACATCCATTTGGTGGGGCTTTAGGGTTTACCCTCCATGGACACAAAATGGAAACAAGGCAGGCAGTAATACCTCCTGGTGTAATAGTTACATTATATTTTAATACAGATAAATTCCATATCTGTATATAAACCCACGACCTAAAGGGTCATTGGTGAATTAGGAAGTGTCACTAGTAATCATAACCAAGACATGAAACTAGATCATGCTATGCCATGCTTGCAGTAGCCTGGTTTGCATTTGGACATATCATCATTTATGTATTTTGTCAACTGATCACAACACCTTCCATGGGAAGCGGTTGACCTGTTAACCTGCAGCGGAAACTCACGACTTCCAAGCCGGCAGGCTACGTATTCATTTTATGTGTAAATCGCTGAGATAGCTAATGTTGCGCTATCGATGCGATGCTCCCATATTTTTAGTTCACTTCAGATTACTCAACGGAGCGGTCATCCGACCAAACCATCTCTATACTCCAGTGATGGAGCAGCTAAGTAATAAAGTTGTTAAAATTGTACTCCATCCGTTTGAGTCATCTCCCTTATTCTAAAGAAGAACCAACTCTACTAGATATCACTCAGACAAGAAGGGAAAGTAGAACCAACACTGCTTACGAACAACAGTCGTAAGAAAAGACATACTAACTGTCGCTGTCTAATATCATTATACTAAGTGGACAAGCGGGAGTTACATACTGGTGGCAGCTATTAGCCTAAATCTACAATTACAAAAGAACCATATACGTCTGCCGAAGAAATGAATCAACGAATACCAACTATAAATCAGTAATAAACTGAGGAAACAGGATCTTCAATCAACAAGCAACTGTAAACATCCTACGAACACGAAGAAATGTCCTTCATCGAGACGAATTCGAGCATCAACATCGACGTTTAGTGAACGACTTTCATCACGTATCTTCAAGAATCGAACCGGACGTGAAGCAGCATCGGATCATCAACGGGAAGAGAAGCAATCATCAAACAAACAATGCGCGATCACAAGCCAAGACGAAGAGTTTTGGGTCAAGAGGTAGCAACGCGAGAGAGAGAGAGAGAGAGAGAGAGGCTGTGACGTCATCACGACAACAACACTTCTTCCTGCAAGGCGAGAGAGAGAGAGAGGCTGTGATGATGTCATCGTAACGTCAACATTCTTTCCGCATATATACCAAAGCTAAGTACATCCTTTATCCATTCAGGTTTTATCAGTGAAGTGTTTTACATCACGAGTGCGCATCGTCCAGGTATTCCTGGGGGTTGAGTTATACGCAATCTTAATCTTCATTCATTACAGGAATCAATCTTCAACCACGAATTCTCGCCCGCAGAATCTTTTTTTTTTTTTTCTCGTTGTTGCCAATCCCTTTTTCTTCCAGGAGTTCTCCGGAAAATATCTTTTTCGCATTATCTGTATTAATGTTATCATTATGGGGGTCTTTTCTATTATTTGCAACACATTTTTATTTTATATGGAATATGCGTTTACGCAGACGATCGTATCTATACAGTGTTGGTAAAACAGCTAGGAATCGTATCAGTCAGAAAAAACACGAATACAAGAGGAACACCTATACAACCAAAAACCCAGTAGTAACATTAACTTGGTTCAGGACACTAATTTTTCCTATTCAAGGTCCTGGAGGTAAATTTAGTTATGGGTTCTTCGAGTTCTACGCGTAACCAAGCCTCTATGTCTCAGCTTAATGTTGTAGAACGGGCAGCAGTAATTGCTGACCGGCTAAATGTATATCAAGAAAACTTAAGTAACTCCACGTGGGTTACAAGATCCAATATCGCTGTGAAAGTTTTCATATGCTTGGTATATTTGACCTGTATGACAGTCATGTTGTCTGTAGCTTTAGTGCGGTGTTTTGTCAAAAAGCTGACGCCTGACAGTACGGAACTAAATGTGTATAACAGATAAAAAAAAACACGTCTAAATGTACTGACCTTGATCCTTTGCTTACTCAAGTTTTTGCAAAAAATGAGAATAAGCCACAAGTAAATGTGGTTAATAATAATCAAGCAGCAGGGATGACTTGTTACAATTGCAAAAGGCCAGGTCACATGATTTCAGACTGTCGGACGCATTTTTGTTCAATTCATAACAGTTCCACTCATTCATATAATCGATGCTTCTCGCGGAACCAACAGCAGTATCTTAGAAACACGCAAACAGTTGCCAATGAAAGCAGCAGGCGTACAGCAAGTGGCTGTTCAACAGCAGAAACAAACAAATCGTGGCTTCAAGTAGCTCTGTTCCTGGGCCGTCTAGCCAGAACTCGCAAGGTCAGACGAATTTTCAGAATGTGCAAAGCAAAGCAGGTACAGCATAGTCGACTCCAAGGGGGGAGAGGACGATGTTAGGTCATTCATATCAACATCTTTTGTATCAAATAATCAATTTAATCATTTACCAGATCATTGTGACGCAATCGATTTTCCTATGAAACACACGGCCGAATCCAAAAAGTCAGTGCAGGTTCCCGTAGATTTGCAACAAATTCACGCAATTATAAGTCAAGATGAGTTACGCCCAACCTTACACGCAGTAAATTTAGAACACAAGTCCTTCACATTATTTTTTTATTCTGGTAGTCCACGTAATATAATGGATTTGCGTACTCACCATTTGTTGTTTTCAAACTTCCCTATAGAGAAGTCCGGAATAAGACTCTCGGGTATAGGAAATAATGAATTAAATGTGGTAGGAGTAACTCATGTCCAGTACAAGGTCGGTAAGCGTACGTTTTCCGATACCTTTATCGTTGTACAAAACATTGATATGTATCCCGCTGTAATTATAGGATACCCGTCTATGGGCACTCAAAAACATTACCTTAGCCCTGCCAAACATGGTGTGTATATCAAAGGAAAATTCTATAAGTCTTCTATCACCTTAAAATCTGTTTTGGACAACAAGGAGACAACAAATAGAATAGTAACGTATGTTGAAGAACCAATCACTTGTCTCATGAATCAAGAAATAATCCAAGCGACCCAACAGAATTCTCGCTCACCCGTAATATCAGCTTGCACGCAAACTATCGAGCCGAACGTAACTTCGAATATATTAGTGCGTTTAAAGAAAACCTTGCCAGGATCTGAAATGTTAATCCTTTCTGACACTCTGAAAACTCACGGATTGTCCATCACACAAGCCATTTATACAGTCGGCTCACAACAACAATGTAACATTGAAGTCTGTAATCATTTGAATGCCACTTTCGTAATTCACAAAAATCAACATATCTTGGATGTGGAAGTTTATAAACATCGCATTCTTACCTTCGCTGAGATTAGTCACGCTCAATCAGTTGCGGATGAATCCCTTTTGCAATCTATAAAAAATAAAATCAATAAAGACATTCAAGAAGAGGGAATTCAGCAGAAATTTCTTGATCTTTTAACCGAATATCATGATGTTTTACAGACTCCCTATGAAATTCCAGAATGAGATAAATGATGAAGTCGGTAAAATGCTAGAAGAAGGAGTCATTAGGAAATTGAACAGCCCTTATAATTTTCCGTTAATAGTCGTACCGAAAAAAGATTGAACTTGGCGTATCTGCGTAGACTTCTGTCGCTTAAATGAGGAAACGATCCCTGATCGATTCCCAGTGCCATGCACTGACGATATTTTATCTTTACTAGGCCAGAACAAATATTTTACCAGTTTGGACTTACTTAAAGGCTTTCACCAGGGGACATTATGAATTTTTGCGTATGCCTTTTGGTTTACGTTGTGCTCCCATAACATTTACTAGAATGATCAACGTAGTGTTTGGAGACTTGTTAGGGGATATCTTACATGCCTATATGGACGACCTTGTAATCTTTTCTAATACCTTAGAAGAACATCTACGTAAATTAGAGCTAGTGCTACAAAGACTAAGACAGCATAACCTAAGGGTAAAGATAAGTAAGTGTGAATTTTTCAAAACAGAACTAGTCTATTTAGGTTTCACGGTGTCTAGTCAAGGTCTTAAAGTAGTCCACGATAAGGTATCGGCTATCCGTAACTTCCCGATACCTACTAACGTCAAGGGAATACAGCAATTTCTGGGGTGTAGTGGCTTTTATAGGCGTTTTATACGCAACTACTCAATCATAGCCGCTCCCCTAACCGATCTTATAAAGAAGGGCGTAGATTTCATATGGTCTGAGAAACATCAACAGGCGTTTGATACCTTGAAAGATGAACTGTGTAGTTCTCCTATCTTAAAATTTCCTGACTTCAGTAAGGAATTCTTTATTGCAACAGACGCCTCAGACCTAGGAGTAAGTGGGGTATTGCCTCAGCAATATGACAAACAGTTTTCCCTATAGCTTTTTATTCACGTAAACTGAGACCTTCCGAAAGTAAATATGCAGTAATAGACAAGGAAGGGCTCTCTATTGTTAATTCACTAGTGCATTTTAAGTTCATAATATACGGTTATCCCGTCAAGGTTCTCACTGATCATAAGCCCTAAGAACCGACTTTTTTAAAGGCTTTAGTCACAGCCCCAAACGAACTCGGTGGCATATGATCATCCAAGACTTTGGGGCAAGGATCGGGTATTTACCTGGGAAAGCAAATATAATTGCTGACGCATTATCACGCAACCCCGCGTCATCTTGTACGGAGCCATTAGCTGAATTAATAGATATATCAACATCCATGCCTATTGTTAAAACTGTATCTGAACAAGAAGATCTGGGTTGGAGTGCTGAACTAATACAGACGGAACAAAGAAAAGATCAGCAAGTAGAAAAAATCATAAACGCCTTAAACGGAAATCTTAAGGAAAAGGAATATATAAAGTATAAGCAGCAGAATGATATAATCAAGGATAATATTCTGTGTAGATCCGTGACGAGAAAAACCCGCAACACACCACAGGCGAGTACCGACCAGGTAGTGGTACCAATCTCACTTATACCCACTGTCTTAAATTGGTTGCATGCAAATCCATTGCATGGCCACCCGGGTTTCTCCATCATGTCACAGAAAGCCAAATCATTATTTTATTGGTATACGATGCTTACAGATATAAAAAAGCACATAGCTAATTGTCGCACTTGTCAGGAAAACAAAGGGCACACGAAGACACCTGTCAGCCTAGGGGCTTATCCCGTGCCCAATCAACCCTTTGAAAGAGTACACTTAGATTTATTAACAGGGTTTTACGAGTCAGACAGAGGAAATAAGCACCTTCTAGTAATCATAGATGCCTTGACTCGATATACCGAACTGATAGCGCTTAAAACTAAAACCACGGTCGAGTGTGCTAGGAAGTTTTATGAGTGCTACATTTGTAAACATGGAATTCCACACATGATAATATCTGACTCGTGTGGAGAGTTCAATAATCATTTCCTTAACTCATTGTGTGAATTCCTTAGCATAAAGAAAATCAATACCATGATCTACCACCCAGAGTCTAACGGGCTAGTGGAAAGAGCAAATCGTAAGGTTTTAAACATATTAAGAGTTACATTAGGGGGAATGGATCCCATGGGATATTGCCATACCTGCGGTATTAAGCACTCTTAATCACTCATATCATGTATCTATTAAAATGTCGCCGCACGAGGCACTGTACGGTACCCCAGCTAGAACGCCTTTCCATGTATTAACGCCTACAACCAATTTATCAAATCCTCTAAAGGATGTTATGGATGCAAGCATAAGTCGATATAATATACTTCGTAAGAATCTAGAAGAATCACAAATCATAATGAAAAGAAATCATGATAAAATAGCTAAGCCAACTAAAACATACCCCGTGGGCGATAAGGTATACATACAAGTATATGTACGCAAAGGACTCAATTACAAACTGATACCTAAGTTTGACGGCCCATTTAACCCTCTTACGCCGGAGCGGTAAATAAAAATTTGTCTCCCGTGTGCCGGAGGGGTTTCGGAGTGAGCGCGGAGGCGGAAAAAATATTTTTTTCAAAAAATCACAGCGCGCTTAGTTTTCAAGATTGAGAGTTCATTTTTGGCTCCTTTTTTGTCATTGCCTGAGGTTTAGTATGCAACCATCAGAAATGAAAAAAATTATCATTATCATATATAAATAATGCGATATATATGTTTAGCGCAAAAACGAAATTTCATATATAATTGTATTCAAATCGCGCTGTGCGCAAAACGGTTAAAGGTAACAAGTTACTTTATTTTTCGTTGTAATGTACACTAAATTGCAATCATTTTGGTGGTATAATAAACGATTGTAAAACTATGAAAGCAACACAGAGAAATATTATCACAAAAATAAGCATGAATTCAATAACGAGCGGACGTAAACAAATATGTTTTTCAAAATTCACTATAAATCTAAATATTTTCTTAGAGACTTTAATTCCAATTTCTTTTCAAAATGAAAGACAAAATGATTGAATATTACTATACTGTAAGAGTATTAGCTTACAATTGCAGTTTTCGACCATATCTGACGAGTTAAAATTGACCGAATGTCGAATTTTTTTATATATATATTTTTTATATGCAATTATTTCGGAAATAAGAAAAGCTACAACCATCAAATATTTTTCGTTTTATTCTACATGAAATTGCGCACATTTTCATATATAAAACTATGAAATGCCTAATATGAAACGGAGCAAATATTCCGAGAATGGGACGTACATATTTCGGAGATTTGTGGCGGAGAATCCGCGCGCGGAGGGAAGGAAAGATTTTTTTTAAATTCACCATAAATCTAAATACTTTGCTAGAGACTTCGAATTTGTTTCAAGATGAAGATAAATGACTGAATATTACTAGACTGTAAGAGTTTTAGCTTACAATTGTGTTTTTTCGACCATTTCGGTAGAGTCAAAGTTGACCGAACGTGGTTTTTTTTTTCTATTATCGTGATTTATATGCAAATATTTCAAAAATGAGAAAACGCTAACAACCTTCAATTATTTTGTTTTGTATTCCACATGAAATTGCGCACATTTTCATATATAAAACTTTATGTAACGGCTAATTTAAAATGGTGCAAACATTACCACAATCGCACGTATGATTTTTTCGGAAGAGTTACCGCGTGGACGTAAAGAAAATGTTATTTTTTTCATAAATTCACCATAAATCGAAATATTGTGCTAGAGACTTCCAATTTGTTTCAAGATGAAGGTAAATGCTTGAATATTGCTATATAAGCGTTTTAGCTTACATTTGCGTTTTTCGACCATTTCGGTAGAGTTAAAGTTGACCGAAGGTTGAAATTTTGGCAATTATCGTTATTTATATGAAAATATCTCAAAACTGATAAAAGCTACAATCATGAGTATTTTATTGTTGTATTCTACATAAAAATTCGCACATTTTCATATATAATACTTCATGTAACGGCTAATTTACAATGGTACAAAAATTATGTCAAAGTGACGAAATAATTTCAGAGATGTGTCACAGATACTTTTTAGTGCGGCAAGAAAGAAATTCGCGCTTGCGCGCCTGCGTAACGATTGTAAACAAAACAACACCTTGATCCGTGAACTCCCAGCATCCCCCAAGGCGCGTGATTTAAGAGTTTTCAGCTGGTAGGCTTATAAGTATTTTTCCGCGAATTTAAAAAAAAACTTTTGTAAGTCGACGTAAAATACGTCCAGTCGGCACACGGGAGACAAAAAATGTCGACGTAAAATACGTCCAGTCGGCGTAAGAGGGTTAACATTTTAGAAATATTAACGGCCAATAGATTTAGACTTCAAAAAGTATCCCAACCCACTGATAATAGAATCGTTCCATTGGCTCACATCAGAAACTAATAGAAGGGTAGAATGAAGTGAGGGAAATTTTTGTATCTATGAAACTTGTATAATCACTTATATATATATTATATATATATATATATATATATATATATATATATATTATATATATGATATATATACAGACATATATATATATATATATATATATATATGATATATATCTATTATATATATATATAAATATCTATACATTACATATATATATAATATATATAATATTATATATATTATATATCTATATATATATATATAATATAATATATATATATATATAATATATATATATAATATATATATATATATAATATATATATCTAATATATATATATATCTCTATATATATTAATAATTGTCGTAAACATTTTCTTAAACAGGAGTACTTTACATATATTTTACTCATTGCAGGTTTCCAAAATGAAGCTTTTATTGTTAGGAGTGATACTGTTCGTTCAGACATCTTTATCGTGTGGGAAGAGCGCTAAAACCAAAAATATAGATTTTACTCATGGCACCATTGTAGAAAGAACAGAAGACGTTTTCATTACCGCAAGCAATATAGTTATAGAAATAGATATGCAGGCGATCTTTCTCCCGGAGGATGACGTCATTAACCTAAAGAGTGATGTGTTGAGGTTTGCTGTTTCGTTGAATGAAATGCACCAACGTCATTTTCCTCCTAACCCAGAGAGTTCGCTAGCACAAACGCTAAGCGTCGCGGAAATGTTATCATACGACTTGCAAAATAAAACCGCCGAGGCAGAAGCGCTGGCTCGAGATCTGCTGATGTGGACTGTGTGGCACAATAACCTCGAACGACGCAACCCGTTTATCTTTGCTGCATTAAACATCTTTGGATCTGTTGCAAGTTTAGGCTTAGGAATTTCAAATCGTCTTAAAATAAATGATCAGAATAAGAGAATTGAGTTTTTGCAACATGAAAACGAGTTAGTTTTGTCAGAACTGCGCAACCAGTTATCCTCAATCAATCAAATAATGAGTTTGGTGAACGAACATTCTAGTAATATCGATCAGATTATGGAAGTGCAACACTTGCTGGCTACGTTAGCTTATTATAGTTCGAAAATAGATCATATCCGTACCAAAATTTCACATTTTATTGAGAAATCAAAAGACTATGTAGAAAATATTACGCTAGCAACAAAGGGTGTTTTATCCCCACATCTTTTGCCTATTAAAGATCTGACTTTAACTTTGGAGGACGGACAGGAGAAACTAGGTTATGTTCCTTTATTAGACGCCCATAAGATAGAATTTTATTATAGTTTAATATCAGTAAGCGTTGAAAATTACAGGATCATGATTACCATTACCTTTGATTCTTCTGATGCCTGGCAAGCATACAAAATAGCACTGTTCCCAACTTTTATGACGAATAACTCAAGTCCAGTAATATCCAATTTGACGGGACACGTATTGATTTCCCCTGATAGGGAATCATATACAGTCATTAAAGACTTAGATAAATTCACTCACTGTTCAGAAGCCATGAATAATAAAGTATGTACAGCTGACTCCTTTGAATCCTATGTCAATGGATTCATGCGAGTTAGGTATAGTGCTAAACGGTTCTCTCTCCCATACACACAAAGGTTGTCTGAAAAAACTTTATCCTTTTGACGATAATAAGTTCAATTTCAGACTGAATAACGGAACGGCTCGTGGATACGATACGACAAGGCCGGCTTCGAGGTGGCATGTCCGGATGTGTCCATCGCCCACTCCCAGGTTTTCGTTGCAGCTGACGGTTGTACCGGGACGTCCACGAACTACACGGTCCGAGGGTTAACACTATCATCCGTGAACGGGCCTACTTTGCGAACTTCACATGGACAACTACAGTTATCCCATCACTACCTCTCCCATGCAATGCGAAGGTGGCTCATCGTTTGACGCAACTAGCTGAGATGGACCACACATCACCGACTTATGCAGGAGGAGAAAATCTTCGTTTCTACGTATCGCTAGCCGTGTTTTGCGTTACTGTGGTGATTTTTATCACTGTCAACATCTTTGCTTGGCGTAGGTTGAGGCGAACACAGACGGATCTTCAGAGGAACGTTCTGCCACGTCCAGACAACACTCCTATTGCGTTAAAGGCATTTACGTTTAGAGCCATTTGAAATTGGCCATTTCATTTGACTCGGAGGAAAATTGTTTGGAATTGAGTTGTGTGTGAAAAGCGGTCTGTACGCTGGCAATATGTAGGACAAGAAACTCCAAGCCTTTGCATTATTTTTTAATATATGAACAGTTAAAAGTATCTTTCGGGCACCTAATAAAATATTGAAGCCCTATATATTAAAAACATAAAAGTATCTTTCAGGCACCTAATAAAATATTGAAGCCCTATATATTAAAATGTTGGTGCGTGTACGTACCAGGTATCTATATCTTGCGCGCAGTCATATGTGATCTTTATATCTTTTCAAAGAGTAACAAATATTCTTAAACAGTTATCCATGATCATGTATAAATTATGTATCTCCATGGGTAACAACTATTCTTAATCGGGTTACCTATTACTATAATCTTCATGTATACATGTTAACCTTTTATTTTTTGGTACCTCATAATCATTTATTAACATTATACCATATATAGCAAACGCAAGCATGGATCTGTATTTTCCATGCATTTTTCTTTATTTATGAATATGTCCATTAGGTATGTATTTTTTTTTTACATATACTTTTTGCATATTTATCTTAATCACTTGTTTATGGTTATGACTAAATATATACATATGGTCACACTCCTAAGTAAACCGTGTTTAACGTAATTTTAATGTTCAATGCTTGAATAGTAGCTGTCCGAGCCTAATGTAATAGTTACATTATTTTAATACAGATAAATTCCATATCTGTATATAAACCCACGACCTAAAGGGTCATTGGTGAATTAGGAGTGTCACTGAGTAATCAT
>NC_087218.1:38695751-38703251 GCF_015104395.2 Macrobrachium nipponense | reverse complement strand
AGAGACCTTACCTTACCTTACATCTTGTTCGGTTGCCCCAGGTCCCTCAGTGTGAGGCACCTCTAATGTCTACCAGAGAGTTGCTAGTACATCTTCCGGTATATTTGCATCTTCCAATCTTGGATGGTCTGGGATGCAGTTTAGATATTTGTCGAGCTTATTCTTAAACACATCTACGCTCACTCCTGATATATTCCTCAGATGAGCTGGCAACGCATTGAATAGACCCTGCATTATCGATGCTGGTGCGTAGTGGATTAATGTCCTGTGTGCTTTCCTTATTTTCCTGGTATAGTTTTGGGCACTATTAATCTACCTCTGCTTGCTCTTTCTGATATTTTTAGTTCCATGATATTTTCTGCTATTCCTTCTATCTGTTTCCATGCCTGAATTATCATGTAGCGTTCTCTTCTCCTTTCTAGACTATATAATTTTAAGAATTGTAGTCTTTCCCAGTAGTCTAGGTCCTTAACTTCTTCTATTCTAGCTGTAAAGGACCTTTGTACACTCTCTATTTGTGCAATATCCTTTTGATAGTGTGGGTACCATATCATATTGCAATATTCAAGAATGGACTACGAACATATGTTTTTATAAAGCATAATCATGTGTTCAGCTTTTTCTTGTTTTTGAAGTGCCGTAACAACATTCCCATTTTTGCTTTACATTTTGCCAACAGAGTTGCTATTTGATCATGCATAACAGTTCCTATTCATCATCACACCAAGGTCTTTAACTGCTTCCTTATTTGTGATGGTCTCATTATTAGGTCCCTTATATGCATATAGCTTTCTTTCTCTGTCTCCATAATTTATTGATTCAAATTTATCAGAGTTAAATACCATCCTAATTTACCTCTGCCCAATCATATACTTTGTTAAGGTCTCTTTGTAGAGCGTTCCTATCTTCATCACAAGTAATTTCTCTACTTATTCTTGTGTCATCTGCGAAACTACTCACTACCGAATCCTTCACATTATTGTCTATGTCTTCAATCATAATAACAAACAGTATTGCAGCTAACACCGTACCTTGCGGCACACCGGATATTACCTTGGCTTCATCCGATTTCTCGTCGTTTGCAATAACTATCTGTTTTCTGTTGTGTAAAAATTCTTTTAACCATCTTCCTACTTTATCCACGATATTGTGTTTTCTAATTTTCTTCGCTAATATATTATGGTCTACTTTATCAAAAGCTTTTGCAAAGTCTAAATAAACCACATCTGTTTCATTCCGCTTTTCATATTTTTGAATATGTTCTCACGGTGGACTAACAGTTGGGTTTGTGTACTTTTTCCGGGTACGAAACCATGTTGTCCTTTATTAAACAAATATTTTTTATTAAATGTTTTCATAATATTTTTCTTCATTACCCTTTCATACACTTTCATAATATGTGATGTTAGACTCACAGGCCTATAATTACTTGCCTCTAGTCTTGATCCACTTTTGAAAGTAGGGGTAATATATGCTAATTTGTGCTCATCATAAATCTTGCCTGTATCTACACTTTGTCTTAATAATATTGCAAGTGGCTTTGCGATAGAATGAACTACTTTCTTTAACAAAATAGCAGGAATTCCATCAGGCCCTGCAGCAGCTCCATTTTTAATTTCATTAATAGCCTGCACAATATCAGCTTCATTAATATCTATGTCAGCTAAATATTCACTATTTTCATCCCTTACTTCTATATCATTATCTTCATTATCTATTCTAGTGGTGAATTCTCTCTTATATCGTTCTGCCAGTATGTTGCAAATTTCCTTTTTTTCATTCGTTAATCTCCCTTCAATTCTCAGAGGGCCTATTTCTATTCTTCTTTTATTCATCTTCTTCGCATATGAGTATAATAGTTTGGGGTTTTGCTTGATATTTAATAGGGTTTTTTTCTTCCAAGTCCCGTTTTTCATTTTCTTTTGATTGTATAATCTTTTGTTCTGCATTTTCTATCTTACTTTTTAGTTCTATAACTTTCCATGCATTTTTTTTCTTTTGCAAGACCTTTTTTCCACTTTCTGATTTTCTGGAACAAGATCCTTCTGTCTCTTGGTATGCATGAATGATGTTTACTTTTCTTCTTCGGTATATATTTTTCCACTATTTTCTCCAATATTTTATATAATATCTCCGTATTTACCCTTATGTCATCACTTACGAAAATGTTATCCCAATCTTTGTTTAATTCTTCATTAATTTCTGACCATTTTATATTTTTACTGTAGAAGTTGTATTTTCCATATCCTTCCCACTTTTTCATTTCTTGCTTATCTCTATTTTCACTTGCTTTGGAATGAACTGTTAATTCTATGACATTATGGTCTGAAATACTCGCATTATAAACTATTATTTCTTTAACATAATTCATCTCGTTCACAAATACTAGGTCTAAAGTATTTTCCTTTCTTGTTGGCAGGTGATTTATTTGTTGAATGTTGTATTCTAGTAGCATATCTAATAGCTTTTCAAATTGCCTCTTATCTTCTGCACTACTATTACTCTCTTTTTTATATGTATAAGTACAACCACAATCTCCTATTCGTTCTTTTCCATTCTACGAAAGGAAAGTTGAAGTCACCAGATAGGAGAATAGTCCAGTCCTTGTGATTTCTACATATATCATCCAATTTTTCAATTATTAAGTCAAACTCTTTAGTATTAGGAGGGTCTATATATTACTATGTTCATCAATTTTTCAGATTATCAAAATTCTACCGCTATTAGTTCACATTCTGAGTTACTATATTTCTCATATATTTTTCCTTGTTTTTTTGTCTTTCCCATATATTGCAGTTCCCCCTTGATTCCTATTTTTTCTATCTGATCTATAAGTTTGGAACCCTTTTTATTTGATCATCATTCCCAGTCTCTTGGGAATACCAGGTTTCACTTATATTCATTATATCTATTTTCTTTTCATTTTGGGTTAGTTCTTCTAAGTACTCTATTTTTCTTTTTGAGTTACTCGTAACTAAACCCTGCGCATTCATCACTATGATGGTTTGCGTGTTTCTCCTTCATTTAATACTGGTAGTAATAAGGATTTTCCCATGTCTCTTCCTGTTCTGGTATGTTGTTCTTTTTTTCATTTCCAGAAATTCTGACATTAAAAAATCCAACTTTTCCATAATATTTGATCTTCCTTCATCATAATTATTCATTTTGTGTCTGAATCTGCAATTTCTCCGTTTCTGCAATATCCTCTTGCATAATAAATACAGTTATTATCTCTTGAGTAGAATTTCGGAGCTGATGCTTTGAAATTTTTTGCTGACACCTCTGCATATCTCATTGGTGGTTTGCTTTTCTCTTTTACCTGATATTCTTGATTTCTCTCTTTATTTGTTTCTTTCTTATTTTGGATTTTATTACTTGGTTGGTTATTTATTTGATTATGATTCATGGCTACAGGGTGCATATATTTGCATTTTTTGTCGAACTTACATCCTTTTCCCCTTCTTTCCTTTTAGGTTTTTTACATATTTTTTGGATGCAGATCTCTGCAATCATCCCCCATATCCATCTAAGTATGCACATTTACCATATATTTCATAGTTTTGACATATCTTAGGATGTTTGTAGTAACATCTTTCTCCAAATCTGCAATTCCCTCTTTTCAAAAGGTTGCAGATTTTGTCTTCTTGTCTATTTTTTTCCTCTTTCCCGTCATTGTATAGATCTGGGTAGAGCCTCTTCGGGATTGCTTTTCTGTTGTCATATCGTAATTTATTTCTTCGTAGGTATGCTGCTTTATTGCCCTCATATGTAGTATCAATGAGTATCTCTGCATCCATACTTTTATCTTGTTCTTTGTTTTCCTTATTTTTTTCTGTCATTTCATTTTTGTTTACTTCTCTTCCGTTTTCCTCTTCTTCTTTTTCTTCTTCTTCTTCCTCTTCCTCTTCTTCTTCATCCTCAACTATTTGTACATTCAATCTTGATTTAATAACATTGTCTATCCATGATAGACATGTTGAACAAAAAATTCTTGTATCTTTTCTCAAATCTTGTATTACCTCAGCACACTGTGGATGGGTCGGAATGTTGCATGCAGCACATTTTCTGATTAGGTTTTGTGGATTGACTATGCTATACCAAACCTTACACAGTTTGCATGCTTTTGGCATTCTTTTTCCTAATGCATCAATTAGGATATTCACAAGATTCACCTTATTCATTTTCTTTGTCGGAATATGTTGGTTTATGTATATTTTCTTTATGAGTCTCTTGACCACTTGGATTTTATTTGGAACTTCTTCAATTATTTTCAAGATGTTTTCATTAGATTTGTTCCAGTTTGAAGGATTATATCCTTCTAATATATCTATGAATGCTTTTGTATCTTTTTGGTTAGGACTGTTGCTGATTTCATAGATGAGAAATGCCAGTTCCCTTCCTGCTACCTCATCGTATTGCGAATCTGCTAAACACGCCAAATTACGCCACCTCTTCCCGCAGTTGGAACTTACTGCCATCTTGTTCTGATTTATAGTAATACACTTGATAAACTAACTTAGAAGACGCTTTATCCTACTATTTTCACACTAATCTTATCACCGATAGTTCACGAACACTTCTAGATATTTCTCAAATTCTAGTCGTATGTTAAACTTGTGATATCTGTTGATTAATCTGACTTCACGCGGGTACGTCTCACCAAGCAAGATGGCTACTACGAGAGAGAGAGAGAGAGAGAGAGAGAGAGAGAGAGAGAGAGAGAGAGGCCAGCTAATCTACCCTTATAGGTAAAGGTTCAAACAGACCAAAAACGGCTTTAGATAAAAGGCCGAGACATTTGATCGCAAGTGATGGGTTCATTCATCTTGATAAACGCAGATTAGGATGAGATAACGCCTATCTGCTGCTCGGCACAGATGACCCTGCAGGTGTGGTGGTGAATTCTGTCGACTGGAAACAAGATTAAATGGCAGTTTGAAGGTGTAGTTTCTTTTTCAGAATCTAGTTAAGTCAAAGACTGAAATTCTGTAATTGGTAAGCATCTTCCGGGTATGTTTTTCAATTCATAATTTCGATAAGTCCAAGACTGAAAATATTGTAATTGATGAATATATTTATCCTCAGGGCATATTTTTTTTATTTCATAATCTAGGTTCAAGACTAAAATTCTTGTAATTGTTAACATATTTATCCTCAGGGCATGTTTTTTTAATTCGTAATCTAGATATGTCCAAAAATGAAATTCTCGTAATTGATAAACATATTTATCCTTAGGCTTAGGGTATGTTTTTTAATTCATAATTTAGATAAGTCCAAGACTGAAATTATTGTAATTAATTAAGATATTTATCCTCAGGCCATGTTTTTAAAATTCATAATCTAGAAAAGTCCAAGACTGAAATTCTTGTAATTAATTAAGATATTTATCCTCTGGCCATGTTTTTAAAATTCAATTTATCAAGTGTGTCATTCATTGGCTGATAATTTCTAAACTCAGGACTTTCAAGTTAAATAGAATTAGTTAAGTTTAATTATGTACTTAGCATCCCCCAAGTGGGCAAAGAAAAAAAAATAGATAAAGAAGCAAAAACTAAATTAGAAGTTGGTGAAAGTAATAAGAAGCTTCTAAAAGGTATTAATGCGCAAACCGACCTCGTAAACATGGATTGATTACAAGAGAGAGGAAGGCCCAAATACGCGGCCCACTATTTTTCCTACTCTTTCGTAAACAACAAAGGCAGCTGTCTCACTAATTGACAGCCCGGCCTTCCTTCTTTTGATTAAACATTCTCCCAGAATTTGCTAATTCTTTTATACTTCTTGTTAGAAGAGGGGACGCCTTTGCGCGTGCGCGCACACACACACATATATATACACATATATATATATACACACACACACACACATATATATCACATATATATATATATACACACACACACACACACATATATATATATATATATATATATATATATATATATATATATATATATATATATATATTACAGTACCAAAGGTCGAATTGATTTCGTGAACTAATAATATATCTCGTATTAAGGTGTACGATTGTTCAATTCATATATCCATTAGTGAATTTTTCATTATTTATTACCTAACTATTCATTAGCTTTCATATTAGTTTATATGTATCTCTTTAGTTTCAAGAAATAAGCCCGTATAATCAGTTCCATGCTCTTCCTTTACTTTTTCGGAAGTTTCATCAAGTATCCTATTTGAACCTTTTTTTTTTTTTCTGTTGAAAGTTCAGTATATGTGTTTGTTTGTGTGTTCATTATTTCCATCATATTCACGATGAAGGGGAACTTCCAATGAAATGTTACCAATTCATTCGCTGCTTGGTCGGGAAATTGGGTGAAATTGGCTGTAGTAGAGTCACATCAACCGTGCATTTGATGTCTAGGCCAGTCCCTTACGACGCTCCTTATTTGGCTGTTCATAAGCCAATCACAGGGCTGGAAACTCTCAGTCTTTCTCGAGAGTTCAAATGGGTATGATCTATGTTCCACTTCTCCTGAGGGATACGTCTTTCAAAAGTATCCCCCAGGAGAGGTGAAACATACGTCCTGCCTATGTGAACTCTCTCGAGAGACTTAAAGTTTCCAGCCCTGTGATTGGCTTATCAAGAGCCAATCAGGAGCGTCGTAAGGGACTGGCCTAGACATCAAATGCACGGTTGATGTGAATCTACTATAGTATGTTAGGCAGCATACAATAGTAGGTTTGTTGGTAACGCCCTGGCCCGTAAATTTCAAGACCCGGCTTCCATCGGTGTGATTCAGATCATATGCTTTTAGCTTTTATATATATATATATATATATCATATATTATATATATATATATATATATGTATATTATATATAATTAATTGTATTCCCCATGGAAGTCAATGGCATTGTTCGTAGAAGTTATCTTTTTATCGCCGAGACTGTCATTTTTTTCTCGACTTTGATTCAGGACACGGATTCCTGCTTGTCGGTGGCTGTCTATCTGTGTGTATGTATATATATATATATATATATATATATATATATATATTTATATATATATATATATATGTGTGTATAGTATATATATATATATAATATATATATATATATATATATATATATATATATATATATATGTATATATAAAATTTCTTTTCTAAAGTGGCCCAGAAGGTATCCTTCTTGTTCTCAAGAGTTCCTCTCTATCTACGGACGGCAAAACAACCATTAATTATATATATATGTATATATATATATATATATATATATATATATATATATATATATACATATGTAAATCTATATATCTGTATTTATATATACACCCTACGTGCTGGTACTCAGGTACTCATTGTTGCGAACTCTTATGCTACCGCTGAGCGACCACCAACAATATATATATTATATATATATATATATATATATATATATATATATATATATATATATAAATATATATATATATATATATCAACCTTTGTACATTTAGCTATTTCCGTTTACATGCAATAGCCACTGTCATATTCC
>NC_087218.1:38640751-38690751 GCF_015104395.2 Macrobrachium nipponense | reverse complement strand
AGATGACAAAATGTCAATTCAGGAGTGTGTCGGTCGGATGTCATGAGCAATGACATTCTACAAAATGATAGATGTCATCATTTTGACTCTCCTTGGAAACAGAGGTCTTAAGGGCAGATTCAGCATTAGCTCCGAAAATGTTGATGCCACCTCCTTGGTGGCGCTAGGTGGAAGTCGCTGCCCAAGCAGAATCTGGTTTTGAGTAGATTTTATGGGCGTGATAATGAGCTGTTATGACGTCACATTCTATTCCAGTGTAATGAACTTGTGACGAATCTATGACGCCATATTTGTGAGTGTCTTGTGAGTGAATTCGTGCTTGCGTACATGCGAGCTGTTCCTCTACATAATAGGAGAGTAAGATAACGAAGATGGAGAACTGTACAAAGTCGGCGAATTGCCGAGGTGGCCATCTTTAAGTCTAATTTTAATTAGTATGTGTGCATTCGGTTGAATGGGTAAGCATACTTACTTTAAAGCCCAAGTGTGGCTTGTCTTTTTGTATTTTAAAACCTTTATTTCAGAGATCTCATTTTCCATATGACTTTTTGATTTATCTCTTTTTAGTTTATTTGCCACTTATTTATGTACGATCCTTCTTCATTCTATACATTTCTGGTTTCTCGTCTCTGGTCCTGGAAACCCGGGAAATATGGAGTTTTCCCCTAATGGGATGGTGTTACTTATGAGACTGTGCTATGACATTTGTGTACTCTGTTTTTTTCCATCTGTCCATTCGCCTGTGGTGTTTGTGCATGGTAACACTGCGTCCCAGGCTTTAAATAATATCCTATTTTGAATATTAATGGTGTAATTCGCATACAATAAATTATTTAAATTCTTTTCAGTTGCAAATGTACACCCAGATATCCTTTTATTTACCTAAAACTTACACATAGCGTAAGTATTTAAAGGCCGGGACGCAGTGTTACCATGTGCGACCACCACAGGCGGATGGACAGATGGAATAAAACAGAGTATAGTTGCTTATGTTATGACTAAACTAATGTTAGTTATTGTAGAGAATGGGGTGGATGGGTTTAGTTCAATCCCCAGGGTTATTTGAATTATTTGGATTTTGAATTTTGACTTAATCAGTTTTAGTTAATCCTTTTATTCTTAAATAAATGTATTTTTGTAGTTCACGAGTCTGAATTAGTTACCATAGTTAATTGTTTATGATCGGTTGAGAGAGAGAGAGAAGAGAGAGAGAGAGAGAGAGAGAGACCCCAGTGTCTTGCTGCTATAAGGTCATTGATACCAACATATATTTTTTTCCTTTTAAAACTGTACCGAGGTTAGAACCTCGGTAACACACACACATATATATATATATATATATATATATATATATATATATACATATATATATATATATATATATATATATATATATATATATATTATATATATATATATATATTATAATAATATATAGACAGATATATATACAAAATCGGTGGAAAAACAAAGAAACTAGAGCTTAAAAGAGATCAGCATGAGAAAATTGAAATAAATACATGAATTAGAAATGAGACATAAATTGGGCAAATAAATCACGACACACACGAAGGTGCTTTAGATTATTTTGTGTGTGTGTGTGTGCGTGTGTGTGTGTGTGTGTGTGTGTGCGCGCGCTAATAGACATGTAGCATCTATTGTTTTGAGGTAACGCTGCTTTCCTGTTTTCCATTGGGTGGTTTATAGGTATTTTTCCTCTCCTGTTTTCCTGCAAGTCTTATGAATGAGGTTGCTGGCCCCATGTCCTTTTCCTTGACCTCAGATGCTGATACCCCTTGACACCAAGGTGGACTGGTGGGCGATAGACCAAGAGCAGTCATGGGACCTATTATACATGGGTCTTTTACCAACACCACAGTAGGGAACATGGTAGTACCCCCTGATGCCAGTAGATCTTGAGGAACACCAAGATCCTAGCTGGCAACATCAACCATTGTCACCTCTGATAAAAGGAGGCCCTTGTCATCCTGTGGTGGAAACCGTTGCTGAACTATGAGCCGCGTGCTACTGCAGGCAGTGTGCCTTGCGAGCAGAACTCCCATGACCTGGCAATCAGCGTTTTCAGCTTTCAGCCAGGCTCTCACGGATGAATCTACTCGTTCTTAGCCAATAGGAAGAGTTCCTCTGTCTCGACAGTCGGGCATGAAACACATGAAAACTGTGAATCTGCTTGCTGGTATAAATAGGACATGATTGTACCCCATAGCTTCATTCACCTTTTGTAAATGGTAGAGTGAACTGCCGAAACGTTAAGGAATAGCTGAACTTTGGACGGGTGTTATATAATTTACCTGCGGCTACTAAGAAACTCATTCGAGAGATTGAGAAACTGCAATATAAACTTAATGGCAACCAGGCGACCATTGTTTTTTTTAATGGAGTTTATTTGATAGAGGGTCTTCCTAAATAATAATAATTCCCTCCAGTACTTCCCATATACATTATAGTATAAATTTACTGAAACGTGAAATTTTATATCTCTGGACTTAACATGATGTCAACTTGTTCAGTGCCGTTGAACATATAGGGGGAGTACTGCACTATTCTGTCATAAGTGGGAAAAAGAGGGGGGGTTTTCTTATTCTGAGTGTGTAGAATTGTGTAATGTTTTATTATATGTGGGAAAAAATTTTAATCTATTTTTATCACTTATGTGACGCAGTGATTTTTTTCATTTGCGTCAAATCAGAGGTAAAGTGGTGTATGCCAATAGGAATTGATTTTGTTTATTGTACAGGAAGTTTTCCACAGAAATTCTTATTTGCATTCCTCCCATCGCCTGTGGTTTTCGAATCTCTTAACAAAGATCTAGCTAAAATTAGTGCATGGAACGATCTGTGGTGGACGAAGTTGAACAATAACAAACTTAACATATAATTTTTAGTTGGTCTTGGACATTAGACCTCCCTCTCTCCCTCAGATCTTTTCTCTGCCAGTGTTCCTTCAATAACTTGCAGCTTGTTTAGAATTCTAGGTCTTTATTGATAGCAAATTCACTTACCTGAAAAATGTCCCGTCTGTCTCCTCAATTACCCGGCGAATTGGTACATTGAGTGTTTTTCAAGATTGTCACAGATCTGTCTGTCCTGAGGAAATGTTTGTTCTCTTATTTTACCGTGTTGAGACTAGTGTTAGCAGATTTGCATCTTGAATTGTTGGATAAGGACTTGATTTTATGAAATTTTATTATTCCAGATCTTGGCATATACTCTGGCACCACCGTTCAGTTAACTACTTATACATGATGTGTAACATTTGTGTTTGTCATTGATATTTCTCATATATAATATATATCTATACTTATATATATATCTATATTATACATATAATATAATATTATATATAAAAATTAAATGAATGTATGTACATATTATATAATATATTATAATAATATATATATATTATATATATATATATATCTTATATATGTATATACCTATATCTATCTATCTATCTATCTATCTATCTATCATCTATCTATCTATCTATCTATCTATCTATCTATCTATATATATATATCTATATATATATATATATATATATATATATATAGGTATTATATATATTTATATGTAGCTTATTTTTCTGTCTCTTTTGCCCTACTGGTCTGCTTTCTTAGTTGGTGACCTTGTACTTACGGCATTCTGGTTTTCCAACTGGTAGCGGCATCTTGGATAATAATAATAATAATAATAATAATAATAATAATAATAATAATAATAATAATTATTATAACAACCCAGAATTTGGCTTTGCACCCTAAATCTCACAGATAATTTACCCTTAAACTAAAATTCTGAGTATTTTCAGAGCAGCGTGTGTACGGTCTTGATTTGCATATTATCGACGAAAGGAAATAAAATATTTTTCTGCGCGCTTGTCTGATGTGGAACATGTGCGCGTAATCACCTGTAATTTGTGCGTCATCATTTCCGAACATGCCGACTCAGTTTAATGAGCCCATGAATTGATCGCTTAAATGGCTCGCGGTATTTTCGGGGAGACTCATTTCTGAAGAGCTCCCCCTTCAGTCAACATGTCTCGATTAGCTACTGCGATCCTTCTGAAGACGGGTTTCCTTCTTCGTCTCGCAGCCTTGGGCGCTCTTGCTTCACCACAACGACTGCAGTTCTGTGGAGAATCGTTGTATTTAGAGCCTGGCCAGGTTCGGTTTTTCACATCACCAGGGTTTCCGGACCCATACCCAAATGGCGCCGACTGCAGCTGGGCAATTGAAGCGCCTGCTGGCACTTCGATCAGAGTCTCTTGTCCCTTTTTTGACTTGTCTCCTTCATCTGACTGCGCTGATGATGGCTTCTACGTTTCTCAAAATGGCTTGACATATTGTGATCGCAGCAACGTCGATGTTACTTCTGATGTTAATGAATTATCAGTGAGGTTCACTTCTCAGAATTACTATCCCAATGAGCACTTAGGATTTATGTGCCTAGTAAGCGTTGCAGGTAATACAAGTTCCTCCGGTACAACAGTGTCCTATGGAACTGAAAGTACAGGCCATCAGACTGATAACACAGAGCCTTCCAGTGCAACTGAGACTTATGGAACGGAGCTTGTAACGGAAAATTTTCAAACTGATAAGTCAGACCCTTCCAGTACGACAATGACTTACGGAACTGAACCTGTAACTAATAACTTCCAGGCGGACAAGGTAAATTCTTCAAGTACAACAGGAACTTATGGAACTGGAAATACTGATTATCATTCTCCATCTGGTAATACAGAACCTTCCAGTACAACAGTGGGGTATGGAACTGGAAATAGTGATTATCATTCTCCATCTGGTAATACAGAACCTTCCAGTACAACAGTGGGGTATGGAACTGGAAATAGTGATTATCATTCTCCATCTGGTAATACAGAACCTTCCAGTACAACAGTGGGGTTTGGAACTGGAAATAGTGATTATCATTCTCCATCTGGTAATACAGAACCTTCCAGTACAACAGTGGGGTATGGAACTGGAAATACTGATTATGATTCTCCATCTGGTAATACAGAACCTTCCAGTACAAGAGGAACATATGGCAGTGAAACAGCTGATCATCATTCCCATATTGGTACAACAAACTTTTACAGCACAACATAGATCTATGGATTGTGATTTGAGGGTAACACGTAAACTAAGAGGACAAAAACTACCAGGACAAATGAAAATTATGGATCTAAAAATACTTCTTGTTTTGAGTCTGAAAAAGGGATATAGATTACGTCCATGATAGGAAAACAATCCGGAATCTTCGAGATATATACATTTTCCACAATGACTTCGGGTACACATATTGATCAGTCTCCTAGATCAAAAAAATGTCGTCTTCGCTGATGAAGAAATTGCTCTTGATGTGGTGTCTATAAAAGTTACAGCTTAATATCTTACTCTAATTAAGAATTACCGGTTGTTTTAGAGATTCAAGAACCTCTCTGGAGAATAACAGTTGCATCTAGTACTTGTTTCCTATATATATTATATATATATTATTATATTATATATATTATATAATTATATTAAATATATTATATATATATAATTGCATATGCTAATGAAGGAGTAAAGTTTCTCGTATAAATTGCGTATCTGGTCCTGTACTCTACAAGTATTCTATATTATTATTACAAGTGTTTGTTATATCAACGGTAACTTTCTTTTTGGCCACTGTAACTCTGTTTTGCAATTAAATAAAAATTGTGACTGAATTTTACACTGCTGTTTCTCTGCAAAGTACTTGCCACCCTTAAATTCAAGTGTTTCTCTTTGCAAGTTTATTTGGGACTGCAAAGTCATCTTTTGACTGTAGGGACTATATCAGTCTTAGATATAAACATTATTTTTTGGTATTTTGGTTAAATTCTTGCACGTTATAGAAGGAACGTGCTTTGCAAGCAGCTGTAAGCTGTTTTCAGGAAAAATCGGCTTTGCTATTTTGTTATCATTTTACCGTAGATGTCGTTCCTCCTTTGTGATATATATATATATATATATATATATATACATATATAACATAAATTATATATATATATATATATATATATATACTATATATATATATATATATATATATATATAGATATGTATATATATATGTGTGTGTGTGTGTGTGTGTGTGTATGGACGTGTTTTTGGGATTTGTAAACTGTTAGAATCCTCTCATTATGAAGGGTAGGACCATTTCCTTAACAGGCTTGAATCCTTAGTGGTTAGGAGACTCTGTTAAAATCCAGTGTGCATTTTGTTACCTACTAAGTCGTTATGAAGTTTGTTTCTTTCAGTCTCTTGTTTTGTTGCTGATTTTACTTTTTATCTCGGTAAGGGCTTCTTGTCCGCTGAATGAAGTTTAATTTTGGCAAGTTCCTCTAATCTCTTGCTGCAGTTTGATCCATCTGATTTCTTGCTGAAGTTTGATTTTTTTATAACATTCTTTGGTCTTTTCTGAAATTTCATTTTTGTAAGGAATCTGATCTATTACTGTAATTAAATTACAGGATTATTCTCTGGTTTCTTAGGGAAGTTTGATTCTTGATATGGGCGTAACAATCTCAAACTGAAGGCTGATTCTTGCCAAAGGTCTCTGTGTCTCTTACTAAAGTCTAAATTTTCGTAGGTGTATCTATTTTGAATATATATAAGAGACGGGATACCCCTACCAATATTCAGACTTTAGTAAGAGACTATATGCCCCTACCAATATTGAGACTTTAGTAAGAGACTACATACCCCTACCAATATTCAGACTTGTCTCTTACTAAAGTCTGAATATTGGTAGATTCAGACTAAGAGACGTTCAGGAAGGTCGCAGCGTTTCCTACTTAAGTCTAAAGATTCATACTGGTTTCTAATCTCTGACTGATGTTTAGGTTTCATATGGGTAACCTGCCATCTTGCTGAAGGCCGATTCTCGGTCATTGTCTTACTAAAGTATGACCTTGAGTAAAGGTTTGTTGGTGTTTCGCGCTGAAGTTTGAATTTGCAGAATCCTCTTTCCTCGGAGTCGGATTCTGGATCATGGTCACCTGTTCTATACGAGAGGTTGATTCTTGTTAAGGATCTTTTGTCTCTTGCCGAAATTCAGGCGTTTTTAGAAACCTTAGTGTACGGTTGCCGTTTTAATTAGTGTCTTATTTTGCCTTGCCATCTTAATGCTACGTAGCAACCGTGAGGTGAAGGAATACTTTTACCGCTTTTAGACCAACTTTAATATAGGTTCCAGCCAGGTGAACTATGAAGGTACTTTGGAGATTAAATGGGATTAAAATGTAATTGTTCTCTATATTGTGACCGTGGTAGCTGTCATCGCTTAATAGTACAAAAAACAATTCCGCGATTTTTGGTGACAAAGCAAAACATTTGGAAAAGAAATCACCTAACACAAGACGTAAACTTATTCATTTGTTCGACTATATATAAGAATATTTTACACCTCACGCCTAGAAAAATGCTGATTGAAGGCTAATTGTATTACTTGTAGGTAATTCTGTCTTGTTGTGTGGGAAGACCAAAGCCTGTTGTCCGGATAAGTGAGATGAGGACACCAGTCGCTAAGGGAAGAAACAAAATAGCGGGGCATACCTACTTGTTTTTATTTCTTAAGATCACACAGTTCTATTATTGATGTATTTTATCCGCATCATTATATTAAGTCGCTTTATGTCGCAAAACATTGAAAAGAGGTGTAAAAAGTGATAGAAAGTGGTGTACTTATTCTTTATGGGTTATATTTTTACAGAGTACAGAATCTCTCTCTCTCTCTCTCTCTCTCTCTCTCTCTCTCTCTCTCTCTCTCTCTCTCTCTCTCACACACACCACACACACACAGAGCAATTTTTAGTAGTGTGTGTCACTGACCAACTGTTATAGAGAGAGAGAGAGCCAGTGGAACCTGCTTGGAATATCGTACTGCAGTGACTCTTGCTTGTTGAAGAACATCCCAAAGTCGCTTCTAATTAAAATGTACCAGGCTGGCAACTAATTTTTATGAGAAAATTTTACATTCTAACTTTATTGCTTTTGAATATTTTCTAATTTTTTAAGTTTAAATTTCCTGCAACAGTTGTAGTAATTCCTCTTGTTTCGAATTAATAGGACCTGTGGTCATTCCCCCCCCCCTTCCCCCCCAAAAAAAAAAAAAAAAAAAAGACGCTGCCTTTGGCTCAGTTGCTCTGTAAGGTTCCTTTTTTCCTTTGATAAGTTCCTTCAGGTTTATATGAAATTATTGGTCATTGTTCTCATATCGAGGGAAGACTTCACACACTCCAGTCTTCATTACTAGGTTACATTCAAGTTTTTCCTTCCAATCAGCGAACTAGTTTTCAGTTTTATCGTTGGCTACCTCAAACTTTTTCCCATAAGGTTGTTGCATTTTGCCGGTCCGATGTATACTGCTTCCAGAGCATCTTAAATAAAGGCCACTGCTACTACTCACTCGGGTTCTTGGAACACTTCCTGCCATTCACTTCTGAAATTTGTGGAACTGTGAAAGAAAGATTTATTGACACTCCGTAAGGGAAATCAATCTGGAGGCCTTGCCCTTCTTGGGATTTAAAAAAGAAAGTTGATGTCGTTTACTTGCCAACTTACATATATAAAAACCTTTTTTTTCATATATGAAGAGGAAAATTAGACTTTTTAAATAAAAAATATACGGTCCAAGGTACTTTTCATTCTGTATAGTTTTATATTGGAGCTATAGGTGAGAGTGGTTGAAAACGGTGATAACCTGTATTGTATAAAAAAATAACATTTGAATGTACATACATTGCGTATAATTATAACGAGGTAAAATTGAATGCGGCACTTCTCTGCTCATTGTAGCGATACATCAGAAAGGTTACATAATGCAACTCGATTCCCTCACAGTTAAAGGTAATTATATAATGGAGAAATCAGTAAATCCGTATCGGAAGATGGCAGTGCTTCACAGCAGGCTCTTTAGATATCTTGGTGAATATCTTGGATTTTCCTTTTGTATTAAGACTAATATAGCTTCTAAAAATCCTTTAGAAACACCCTTTCGAACTATCTTTCAAGTCGTTATGTTAGAATATTGTCAGATGTATGTTGTGTCTTATTTGTCATGATGTCTTTTAGTGCAGGAATAGTTTGCAGCGTATGTAGATTTGGATGTTTTTTTTTTTCAGTCACCCTGATAATGGTTAATCCTGATGTATACCCTTTAATTAAATCCATTTGTGTTGGACGTTCGAACCATCATTGATGTTTTGTTGGTCATGCTTTGTCTTCTCTTAGTACTGTATTGTTTTGAAATTTCCATCAGTGCAAAATATGATGTACGCCATAACCCCAAAGGCTTAGAAAAGAGCACAGATTTTGACACGAGAGAGAGAGAGAGAGAGAGAGAGAGAGAGAGAGAGAGAGAGAGAGAGAGAGAGAGAGAGAGAAATGATTTGAAGTCTGTTCATGTGGATTTTCTTATTGTATGAGGAAAGATTCATACAAAATGGGCCATCGTAAAGAAAATAGTTTGAAACGATAAAAAATGTGGAAGTGAAAAATGCTACGAATGAAGGGAATAAGTAACAGAAAGAGACATGATAAGGTCAATTTAACTTCGTGAACAGGCCAGATTCCATTATTTTCCGGGTGCTGTCGAAAACTTTGCTTATACTTCTAAAAGTGATTTTAAAAGTGAGACAGGACCTGCTCTGCTTACTTTTGTATGCGCTCCTTCATATTGATTCGCTGCGGAGCTGGTCCTCTCCTGGCCTTGCGAATTCAGGATGCCATTCCGTCAGCCTATTAGGCCTATGCTAAATAGCAGTTCAGTAGAACTGCAGTTTTGGATTTATATCAACTCCCGATATTGGCGAATGAAATTTCGTCGTCATATCGCAGGTTCCTGGGATGCCAGATGACGAGTGAGAGAAAAGAGGGAGGGAGGGGTTGAGGAGAGGAGGAAAGAGAGTCCGGACAGAGAGAGAGAGAGAGAGAGAGAGAGAGAGATAGAGAGCAATGGGGTCAACACCAGCAGCATCAGGAGCGGCGTCGGACGGAGATGGCGCGGCAGTTGTCGTACTTGTTCGTACGTTGCCGGCAAACCCTTCGCAGAGCAGACGCTGGTGCGTGTGAGTGTGTGGGGTCGGTGGCACCCAATTCGTCGTTTCGCCACAAGGACCCGTCTGAGGATTTTGGCGGCAGGCCCCGGTTTCTATTTCGGTTAAGATAGGTCGGTCCCTCACTTCGAAGATGAACCAGCTCGACCAGGACGAGAAGCTGATCATCGAGGTCCAGCAGTATCCGGGACTTTACGACCAGAACAGCTACGACTACCGCGACCTGCGGAAGAAGGAGAAGATGTGGCAGAATGTGTCCGAGAGTCTGGGTCTCCATGGTGAGTATGCTAGCTGTTCGGAGAGAGAGAGAGAGAGAGAGAGAGAGAGAGGGTAGGAGTGGCGAGGATTGCTCCCTGCGGGATGGGGTTTCCTCGTGCTATGAGTCAGGATGTGCTACGAGCGTGGCCAGTTGCGAACGATTTTTGGCTCGTTCCTTCCCCCGGCAGGAGAACGGCGTCGTGGCAACGGAGGCCCGTTGTTTGGGTGCGCCGTCGTTCCCATTCATGATGAGAGTTTGGCTTTGAGAATGAAATCTTATTACGAGTGAGTATTTGTCACAGGTTTTGCTAATATGCGACTGCGCTTTGGTAAGGACACTTGGGTATATCACAGGTAAAATTAATTCATTTGCGCGCGCACACCTACACGTATATACATGCATAGCACAATATATAATATATATATATATATATATATATATATATATATATATATACATACATACATACATGCACATATATAGTATATGTATATATAGATATTATATATATACACATATGTATATGATATACATACATATATATATATATATATATATATATATTATATATATATATATATATATATATATGTATATTAAATATATGTATATATGTGTGTGTGTGTTTGTGTGTGTGTGTGTGTGTGTGTATAGGCTTAGTCTTACCTGTCTTTAATCACCCAGTAGGTAATTAAATAAAGATGCCAGACTTATTGTCAAATACCTGTTTTAAAAAAGCATCAATGAAAAATTATACATTTATAAATCTATGTTTTAAAATTTTATTTTTGTACATATGCATGATAGTCTCTGTACTTACATACACATACATACATACATATATGTATATATTTATACGTATATGATTTCAAATGGAATTGTTTTAGCGAATATGTGAGAGCGCCGTAATTGAAGCGAGGAGACAGCAAGCAAGAAAACGTTTGCTTTAAAGGGGAAACTCTACGCTGCCTTGCGCAAAACCGTTCTGTTGCGCTTTTCCCGTCCTTTCGTGGGACTTGCATTTTTCACGAAATTCGCTCGGTAGTTCTGGCGGACACGGGGACTCAGTTTTCAGTGACTGAGCAGGAAGACGGATTTCATTCAAGTGAAACGCTAGACGAATGATGGATGCTCACATGTAGCTTGGATTGGTTCGGTAAATCCGTTTATGTGAATAAATAATATTCGGGGAAAAGCAAACTCTTTAAGGCAGACCTGTGCGAGTTTATAGTCTTTGATAAGTGGTCTGGTTAAGGTAAGCTACAAATGTCCTTCAATATCCTATTTGCTCTACCTAGGAATTAATATATTTTCATATATGTTAGCTGAAGGGGAATTTTTCAGTTGATAATGTTGTCCTCTTGTGGATTCGAACCAGCGCACAGTGGCGCCTATGGCCGGGTCGGTTTGGGCGTCATTGAGCTGCTGATTTCTCGTCTGATAAAGGAAGAAAGCATCTTGGAAAGTAACTTTTTTCTTTTCAATTTAATGCAAAGGCTGATTTTTTGAGTGGAAACCCAATGCGCTTACAGGTTCCGATTTTAGGAAGAGAAGACGACAATGTGATAACAGAAGTCAGTCTAACGCCGAAGAAATTGTGCGCCCATCTCCGAACCGTCAGAAATTCATGGAAAATTCAAGTAAATCCCAAGCATGAGGGCAGTTAGTTCACAGGACATTCATAGCTTTATCATTAAACTGGAAAAGGCCATACAACTACCGGAAAATGAATTCAGTAAAGATGTACGGAAATGTCATATTTTAAGGAATCATGTTTATTTTTTATTATAGCCTCTTAAAATTATATATTCTCAGTATTCAGGTATAATTATTTCAGTTATTGATACTGGTTTTAAAAATTCGTTTGTCTTTACTACAAATAGTGGTTTGAGATTTTTTTCCCTGGTGTCTGTCCGTGACATCAAGAACAGATGCCCCGAGGAGAGCTCGAGAACTTAACGAAATACGGAGCGTCATGGCCGTAGAGTTTAACATTTTCCTTTTTTCTGAAACATAGTTGTATGTTTGTATTATTAATGATACCTCTGGTTTAATATTGCACAATTACTTGTATATGTTTTCTTAAATGAGTACTAATCAGAACTAGTTAATTAAGTATTTATCTACGAATGTGTAGGGCATATATATCAGGAGTTCATTGGCATGGTAATACATTATTTTTTCTGAATAGCTTCCTAAAGTACCCTATAGTCTGTTGTACGAAGGCTTACGGTAAATACCCTCAATCGATATCAGTGAAGCTAATCCTGATTGGCTGCTCATATTGCTCGGCACCCGCCATAGGTTACAGCGATATCGGCTTCAGATATTTCCCTTCAGTTCTAAAAAGAAGAAAGAAAAATCTAGGTTTGGGATCCTGATGTTATTTCAATTTTCCCAAAAGAAGAAGAAAGGGCAGTTAGGAAGGGATTGGGTGTATTAAATGGTGCATGTTTGTTTCCTTTGTTGTTGGTTTTGTAATGTCAGGGATCTGCAATGTCCTTCATAGTGAGTTACGGTATTTATTAGAGGTATTCCGTCAACAAATATCTTTTGAGTTGACGTAGAGGTTGCTGAGATTGGAATATTAATAGTTAATGAAATTGCGGTCTTTGAAGTTTTGGCAAGTGACTAGGCACTAGAGTAAAAAGGCCTTTCCCTATTCCTTTGTGATTTAGCTTATGGCGCAAACATTGTCAGTTGACGATGTATTGTCTTTTTAAGCTAGTTTGCCATCGTACGTGTCGGGAAAATTTGAGATGTGGTTATGATTGCGGTCTGTATGAAATGTGGCAATCAGTAAAATGCATGTCATTGGCCTCTGTCTTAGGCTTATTCTTCGCCTCTTTTTGACCCGTAGCTTAGGAATTGCGTTAGTATTTCTTCTCTTTGTTTTATTGAATTCATCCATCAATTTTGCATCCTGAAAAGTGCATTGAAATTATCATTCTTTGTATTGTATTTTGACCTTAATGATAGACCGTCCTTTTGCGAACAAAAGAATTCCCTTTGTAATTTAAAATCTGTTAACAAAAGATTCCTTTTTTTAATGCCTAATTCTTATCTTATTCCGACAGTTTGATTAATGGTGCGTTTTCGTTTGCAGCCAAAATTTTAATTTATATATACATTTTTTACTTTTCTGTGACCTTCCTTTTGTAAACTAATACTTGCAAACTAATATTTTGATCTTCCTCTTGGAAATTAATACCGAGGTCTTCCTTTTGCAAACTAACACTGTGGTCTTCATTTACCAAACTAATACTCTGATCTTCGTTTTGCAAACTAATACTGTGGTCTTCCTTTTTCAAACTAATACTTTGATCTTCCTTTTGCAAACTAATACTTTGATTTATAAAAATGTAAAGGTAATATTATCACAGCACTGAAACCTACAATGTTTAAAAAAAAATTATTTTGTACAAGAACCAATCCCTTTCTCAAATATCCTTTTGCAAAACTAATTATTTGATCTTCCCTTTGTAAACTAATGCTGTGATCTTCCTTTTGCAAACAATCAAAACCATTTTCCTGCTCATTCTTCACCTAATTCTGTACCTAATTCTGACCCATATATTAACGTGTTTGGCTTTCATTTTCAGCCAAAGAATGCCAGGCTCGGTGGCGAGTGTTGAGGGACAAGTTCGTGCGGGAGATGAGGAAGAACGTGAATCCCAAGAGAGCGGGATCGAGCGCTCTCCAGGTGTACCAGGGAAGCTGGCCTCTCATGTCGCAACTCATGTTCTTGACCTCGCACGTCAAACACAAGCCCGTCAGGTATATATTGTCTGTGGTAGCATGTTTTGTTCTGAGCGCCTCAATGGCGTGGTCGGTATGGTGTTGGCGTGCCACTTCTGTGGCCGCGAGTTCGATTCTCGCACATTCCACTGAGGGGTGAGAGATGAGTATTTCTGGTGGTTAGAAATTCACTCTCGACGTGGTTCGGAAGTCACGTAAAGCCGTTGGTCCCGTTGCGGAATAACCACTGGTTACTTGCAAAGTGAAAACACCATACAAACAAACAAACATGTATTATGTTCTGTTTTATCTTTTCGGTGTGGCTCTCTTGATGTCAAATTTATTAGATGTGTTACATAAGTGTATTAGTTGAGGTCAGAACCTATAGATTTAATAACTTTCGAATTTTTAGAATAGGCCAGTATTGTAGTACCACGTTTGCCATGTTAATAATCCCAGTATATTTCACAATTTTGTCTCTTCTATATGCTTTGCATGACACTTGTCTGCCTGTCTTTATTCATAATTTTCTTGTTTTGAGATGTATACTTTAAGTTCCTGTTTTTACACAGTTTTGGGAAAAATACATTTTCACCTCAATTTTACTCCTCTTAAGGGGTAGTGCTATCAGTGCACCTCAGGCGGTGCACTGTAGGTATTACTTAAGGTTCTTTGCAGCATCCCTTCGGCCTGTAAGCTGCAACCTATTTCATTACTTTTACAGTTCCTGCATTTATATTATCTCTTCCATCTTACTTTCCACCCTCTCCTAACAACTGTTTCATAGTGCAATAGCGAGATCTTCCTCCTGTTACATCGTTAAAACCTTTTTACTCTCAATTTCTCTTTCAGAGCTGAATGTATCAAACTGGTTACTGTTTTTAAAGGCTAGGGAATTGAAAGCGTTTTGTAGTTTCTTTGTCCTGTAAATACTCTATAATGTATGTCGGCTTCATTCGTATATGGCATTGTTTATTATTTATTTTTTTGGATTCTCTGTTGTTTGTGCTTCTGTGCCTCATTCCTTTAGTTCAGTTCAGTCCAGCTGTTAACTGGAGGATTTTGCCCCTCCTTTTATGCTGTACTATTCGATTTTTTCGAGTTTCTTCTCAGTTTCTCTTAACCTTTGATACATCTGTCTTTCCGTTGCTCCATTCTCTGTTACGTCGTCACTTTTTAGGAGCGAGATTTCCTGTGGTTTTATTTGCTTGTGAACAAATGTAGTGTGATGTCTTTAAAGGAATTAGTTAGCTTTTGGCATTAATTTATTTTAAAAGAAAATATAATTTGTGATGTATAAGTTTTCATTGTTTCTGGTCTTCGTTCATGTTAAGTGAGGCCAGTATACTGGTAAGGGTAGGCTCCACTTTGGGGGGTGCCGATCGTAAAAAATATTTGCCAAAAATACACTAATCAAGACAGGCTAATGAAATTTTCAGGCATTATTAGCACTATAATAAGCATATTCCCTGTGAGTTTTATCATCCTACAGGGAAAATGAATGATTTTATGGAAAAAAATGTGAAAAACGGAAATTTCCGGCCCCTCGTACTGAAGGTTATTTGGTGATTGGTGAGAAACTACAGTCTTGAATAGAAATTCGGTCTGACAGAATGTTGGTATATCCACCTGGAACATGCACAAAAAAAATTATCACAATAGAACAGTAAATAAGCACGTAATAACAAAAAAAAAGAGCAACAACTTCGTAAGTTCAGCGAAAGCCTGCCGAAAAATCAGACTATAGCTAGGAAGAAATATTCAGGAAAAATTCAAATCTCGATTTAGGGACAAAACCTTTTGAGAGTTTGTAGTTATTATGTCACTTGATAGCCTAAAACATCTAAAAATTATATTATTTAGGACAATCAAGAAAACTCACCTCCAAAAAAAAAAAAAAAAAAAAAAAAAAGGGGGGGGGTGGGGGGGTGGTTTTTTTCTTTGATGTCCTAAATAATATAATTTTTAGATGTTTTAGGCTATTAAGTGACATAATATCTACAAACTCTCAAAAGGGTTTGTCCCTAAATCGAGATTTGAATTTTTCCTGAATATTTCTTCCTAGCTATAGTCTGATATTTCGGCGGGGCTTTCGCTGAACTTACAAAGTTGTTGCTCTTTTTTTTGTTATTACGTGCTTATTTACTGTTCTATTTTGATAATTTTTTTTTGTGCATGTTCCAGGTGGATATACCAACATTCTGTCAGACCGAATTTCTATTCAAGACTGTAGTTTCTCACCAATCACCAAATAACCTTCGGTACGAGGGGCCGGAAATTTCCGTTTTTCACATTTTTTTCCATAAAATCATTAATTTTCCCTGTAGGATGATAAAACTCACAGGGAATATGCATTATTATAGTGCTAATAATGCCTGAAAATTTCATTAGCCTGTCTTGATTAGTGTATTTTTGGCAAATATTTTTTATGATCGGCACCCCCCAAAGTGGAGCCTACCCTTAATTAATGTCATTGATACAGCAGTGTTTTAATTCCAAAGCACCCTCTTTTTGTTTCTCAGCCTTGAATACAATTGGTGGTTGTCTTTAATTGAATTTTCGGGTGTGAGTTCTAGTAAAGTAAATTATGGGTTATTTATATGTCGGGGTAAGGCATCATTGGCTCCAAAAAGGGGGCTGGTTGTGGGAAGCGGGCGGGAAAGGGGTGAAACATAAAAATAACTTAAAACGACAGGTTTTAGTGCCTAATCCATAGTTTTCGAGGTCTCTAGGATGAATAGTGACACTCCCAATGCCCTTTAAGTCCAAGTTCAACCCCGATAGAGAGGGTGTTGAGAAGGGGGGGGGAGGGGGTGATATGTAAAAATAAGTGAAAACGACAGATATTAGTGTCTAATCCATAGTTTTTGAGGTTGCTGAGATAAATAATAACACTCCTGATGGCCTTCAAGTCCAAGTTAAGCCCTGATAAGAATGGGGGGATGAGAAGGGGTGGGGGGGTGACGTAAAAAAAATTTAAAATGACAGATATTAGTGTCAAATCCGTAGTTTTCGAGGTCCCTGAGATGAATAGTGACACTCCTGATGCCCTTCAAATTGAAGTTCAGCCATGATAGGGAGGTGGGTAGGAAGGCGTGACATGTAAAAATAACTGAAAATGATAGATAGTGTCTAATTCATAGTTTTTTGAGGTTGCTGAAAGTTCAGCCCTAATTGGAAGGGCAGTTGGCAAGGTGGGGACATGTGAAAATAACTGAAAACTACCGACTTTCCTGGATGCCCTTTAATTCTAAGTTCAGCCCCGATAGAAAGTGGGGACTGGGTGAGGATGGATGAAAGCAAAATGTCAAAAAGGCTTAATGTCTGATCCATAGTTTTTGAGGTTGCAGGGATGAATAGACACACTCCCAATGCTCTTCAAGTCCAAGTTCAGCCCCAAGAGGAATGAGTGGTGAGAAGTGGTGAAATGTAAAATGTCAAAAATGCTTAACAAGGAAGAGAGAGAGAGAGAGAGAGAGAGAGAGAGAGAGAGAGAGAGAGAGAGAGAGAGAGAGAGGGGTTTGTGAAAGAGAGTTTATCAGTTGATATTCAGTGGTTTCCTGGGCAGCACCGGGTTGGTCAGCTAGTGTATATATATTGTTGGAAGGGAAAAGTTAATGGCCAAGAAGAACTCTCAGTTATATTTTGAAATGCATTTGGGTGTGAATTAATGTTTTTTTATTCTAAATTATTTATTGATTTATGCATTTATTTACCTTTGTTTTTTTGACTGAAGTAGCTTTCCCTCGAGCTCTGTCTTTTTATTTTGAATTGGCGAACAAAATTTTTTCTCTGATTTTTCAGGATTCATAATTAATTTTTTTGGCAATTGCAGACAAAATGTCTTTTGTTATTAACTAGTTTAAGTGCTTTCCGTGCATTTTACTCGAATATAGCATGCAATTAAATGTGCAGTCTCTGTTCTGGCTGTGCTGATTACGCATTTGTGTCTCCCTTAATTATTGTTTGTTGCTTTTAATGAGATGCTTTTGTACTCGTATTAAATTGCTCTCTCCGCGCTTAATCATGTATTACGTGTTCCAGGAGATGGTACAATTGTTTTTACAGTTTTATGAATTATTATTTGTGAATGTCTTTTGTGTAGCATGTTGTGTGAATTGAAAAGCCCATCATAATAGGAAATTATTATTATTATATTGGTTCCGGGTTGCATCCTACCTCCTTAGGAATTCATCATTTTGTGGGGTTCTGGGTTGCATCCTGCCTCCTTAGGAATCCATCACCTAGTGGGGTTCTGGGTTGAATCCTACTTTCTTAGGAATCCGTCACCTTGTGGGGTTCCGGGTTGCATCCTACCTCCTTAGGAATCCGTCACCTTGTGGGGTTCTGGGTTGCATCCTACCTGCTTAGGAATCCATCACCTTGTGGGGTTCTGGGTTGCATCCTACCTCCTTAGGCATCCATCATCACCTTGTGGGGTTCTGGGTTGAATCCTACTTTCTTAGGAATCCGTCACCTTGTGGGGTTCCGGGTTGCATCCTACCTGCTTAGGAATCCGTCACCTTGTGGGGTTCCGGGTTGCATCCTACCTGCTTAGGAATCCGTCACCTTGTGGGGTTCTGGGTTGCATCCTACCTCCTTAGGAATCCATCACCTTGTAGGGTTCTGGGTTGCAACCTACCTGCTTAGGAATCCGTCACCTTGTGGGGTTATGGGTTGCATCCTACATGCTTAGGCATCCATCACCTTGTGGGGTTCTGGGTTGCATCCTACCTGCTTAGGAATCTCTCACCTTGTGGGGTCCTGGGTTGCATCCTACCTGCTTAGGAATCCGTAACCTTGTGGGGTTCTGGGTTGCATCCTACCTGCTTAGGAATCTCTCACCTTGTGTGGTTCTGGGTTGCATCCTACCTGCTTAGGCATCCATCACCTTGTGGGGTTCTGGGTTGCATCCTACCTGCTTAGGAATCCATAACTTGTGGGGTTCTGGGTTGCATCCTACCTGCCTAGGAATCCATCACCTTGTGGGGTTCTGGGTTGCATCCTACCTGGTTAGGAATCCATTACCTTTTGGGGTTCTGGGTTGCATCCTACCTGCTTAGGAATCCGTCACCTTACGGGGTTCCGGGTTGCATCCTACCTGCTTAGGAATCCGTAACCTTGTGGGGTTCTGGGTTGCATACTACCTGCTTAGGAATCCATTACTTTGTTGGGTTCCGGGTTGCATCCTACCTGCTTAGGAATCCATCACCTTGTGGGGTTCTGGGTGGCATCCTACCTGCTTAGGAATCTCTCACCTTGTGGGTTTCTGGGTTGCATCCTACCTGCTTAGGAATCCGTCACCTTATGGGGTTCTGGATTGCATCCTACCTGCTTAGGAATCCGTCACCTTGTGGGGTTCTGGGTTGCATCCTACCTCCTTAGGAATCCGTCACCTTGTGGGGTTCTGGGTTGCATCCTACCTGCTTAGGAATCCATCACCTTGTGGGGTTCTGGGTTGAATCCTACTTTCTTAGGAATCCATCACCTTGTGGGGTTCTGGGTTGCATCCTATCTGCTTAGGAATCCATCACCTTGTGGGGTTCTGGGTTGAATCCTACTTTCTTAGGAATCCATCACCTTGTGGGGTTCTGGGTTGCATCCTACCTGCTTAGGAATCCATCACCTTGTTAGGTTCTGGGTTGAATCCTACTTTCTTAGGAATCCATCACCTTGTGGGGTTCTGGGTTGCATCCTACCTGCTTAGGAATCCATCACCTTGTGGGGTTGAATCCTACTTTCTTAGGAATCCATCACTTTGTGGGGTTCTGGGTTGCATCCTACCTGCTTAGGAATCCATCACCTTGTGGGGTTCCGGGTTGCATCCTACCTGCTTAGGAATCCATCACCTTGTGGGGTTCTGGGTTGCATCCTACCTGCTTAGGAATCCGTAACCTTGTGGGGTTCTGGGTTGCATCCTACCTGCTTAGGAATCCGTAACCTTGTGGGGTTCTGGGTTGCATCCTACCTGCTTAGGAATCCGTCACCTTGTGGGGTTCTGGGTTGTATCATACCTGCTCAGGAATCCGTAACCTTGTGGGGTTCTGGGTTGCATCCTACCTGCTTAGGAATCCGTAACCTTGTGGTGTTCTGGGTTGCATCCTACCTCCTCAGGAATCCTTCATTTTGTGGGGTTCTGGGTTGCATCCTGTTTTCATAGGAGTTTATCACTTTCCTTACTATGTGCGCTGCTTTTAGTTGCACACTTCTGCATGAGTCCTGGAGCTATTTCAAAATTTAGTTTTTCCAAGATGCTTTTTAGGGATCTTGGGATCGTGCCTAGTGTCCCTATGATTATGGGTTCAATTTTCATTGGCATATCCCATATCCTTCTTTTTTCTGTTTTTAGGTCTTGATACTTATTATAAAAGCAGATAGGGTGATATGTGTCTATTGACATATATCACCCTATCTGCTTTTATGCCATAGTCCCAGAAGATCTTTGACTGATCGTTTTCTAACACTCCCCCCAGATTGGTGTCCGTAATACTTATTACTGCAAGCTAGCTGTTGTTTCTTGCATAGGCTCCAGTGGAGGGCTTTATTATTATTATTATTATTATTATTTTTTTTTTACTCTATCACAGTCCTCCAATCGACTGGGTGGTATTTATAGTGTGGGGTTCCGGGTTGCATCCTGCCTCCTTAGGAGTCCATCACTTTTCTTACTATGTGTGCCGTTTCTAGGATCACACTCTTCTGCATGAGTCCTGGAGCTACTTCAGCCTCTAGTTTTTCTAGATTCCTTTTCAGGGATCTTGGGATCGTGCCTAGTGCTCCTATGATTATGGGTACGATTTCCACTGGCATATCCCATATCCTTCTTATTATTTCTATTTCAGATCTTATCCATTTTTTTGTTTCCTCATTCGTTCTTACTTAACTCTGGTGTCCCATGGTATTGCGACATCAATGAGTGATACTTTCTTCTTGACTTTGTCAATGAACGTCACGTCTGGTCTGTTTGCACGTATCACCCTATCCGTTCTGATACCATAGTCCCAGAGGATCTTTGCCTGATCGTTTTCTATCACTCCTTCAGGTTGGTGCTCGTACCACTTATTACTGCAAGGTAGCTGATGTTTCTTGCACAGGCTCCAGTGGAGGGCTTTTGCTACTGAATCATGCCTCTTTTTGTACTGGTTCTGTGCAAGTGCCGGGCATTCACTTGCTATGTGGTTTATGGTTTCATTTTTCGTGTTGCACTTCCTACATATGGGAGAGATGTTATTTCCGTCTATCGTTCTTTGAACATATCTGGTTCTTAGGGCCTGATCTTGTGCCGCTATTATCATTCCTTCAGTTTCCTTCTTTAGCTCTCCCCTCTGTAGCCATTGCCAATTGTCATCGCTGGCTAGTTCTTTAGTCTGTCTCATGTATTGTCCGTGCATTGGTTTGTTGTGCCAGTCTTCTGTTCTGTCTGTCTTTCTCCTGTCTCTGTATATTTCTGGGTCTTCGTCTACTTTTATTAGTCCTTCTTCCCATGCACTCTTTAGCCACTCGTCTTCACTGGTTTTCAGATATTGCCCCAGTGGTCTGTTCTCGATGTTGACACAGTCCTCTATACTTAGTAGTCCTCTCCCTCCTTCTTTTCGTGTTATGTATAGTCTGTCCGTATTTGCTCTTGGGTGTAGTGCTTTGTGTATTGTCATATGTTTCCTGGTTTTCTGATCTATGCTGCGGAGTTCTGCCTTCGTCTATTATTATTATTATTATTATTATTATTATTATTATTATTATTATTATTATTATTATTAAGAATATGAATCCTATTCATATGGAACAGACCTAAAGATGCCAATGACTTGAAATTCAAGCTTCCAGGAAATATAGTGTTCATTTGAAAGGAATTACTGAAGATTAAAGGAAATAAAAAAAAGAGACGAGTTACTAGAAAAAAGTGAAATGAACAAATTAATGAACAAAAAGGTAGAAATTTCAATAAATTATTAAAACCACACGGAATTTGTTTTGGGGTAGTTATGTATTGCGTCTGCGAAATAAGATACGCAATCCGGCCGTACAGTCTACTGTATCTTGCATTGCGAATAGAACTGGCTTAACCCAGACCGGAATATTGTAGTCATACCTTCCCTTGTTTCATCTGTGGGTCACTCGTTACGTTGTGTTTTGTAATTTGATTTTTTTTAGCTTTTGCCTGAAGATTAATTTCCGCGTTTGCTCGCCTTTAGCTTGCTTTAAGGAATTTCTGGTTATGAGTGGAGATTCTGAATGACTTCAGGAAGCGAACGATGATTCATGATGTGAAAAATTTCAAGAAGTGCATCACCGCCACTTACAAGTAATTTCGAAATTGGATTAGTAATAATAAATCGTACATAGTATAGGTACTTCGTGTATATTTTTTTTTGAGGACGATAGATTTGCCATGCGTGAAGGCTTCCAGAAATGTATACCAATGTTGCTTAGACTGCATGTTTCGAAAGGAAATTAGAAATCTCGCTTCGAACAGGCATCTCGTTTAACCTTGCAAAAGATTATGAATTTTATATATTTTTCAAGGGAAACATTTTAAAGGGAGCTCGTTGTATCTTGACTTTGCTGAGTGTGCTACTTTTATCTTCAATAGTTTATAAGTTATAGAGGTAAGAAAAATAAAATTTACAGTGCACCGCACGCTTTGGACTGTAGGTACTACAAGTGTCTTTGCAGCGTCCTTTTGCCCCTAGCCGCAACCCCTTTCATGTGGTTTTACAGTGCCTCCGTTCATATTATCTTTCCTCCATCTACTCTCCACTCTCTCCTAATAATTATTTTAGAGTGTAGCTGCCAGGTCTTCCTCCTGTTACATCTTTAAAACCTTTCTTAGTCTCAGTCTCCCTTTCAGCGTTAAATGACCTCAAAGGTCCCAGCTCTTGGCCTTTCCCTTTCGTTTTTGTATTCCAGTTCCAATTCCAATGTAACTCAATAGTTGTGTTCATATAAATATATCTGATTTAATCAGTAATAAATCCGTAGCCTCACGATCAGATCATCTGAAACGTATAACGCATTGCTGTATCCCATCAATAATATTAGATTATTACGAACACAATTCCTCCAAGCATATCTTGCTTCATTCGGATGCTCAGGGATCTGCTCTAATAATCGTTCGCAAGCATACATTGCGCTTCGTAGGTCTAAAGGATTTCACGGCATTCATTGCAATCGGCAGTAGAGCATCGTAGGCGGGTGTGACTCCCATCTCGCCTAATGGCATTGTAAGCCTAAACGCGTTCACGTTGCCCCGTTGCTGGTTGGGCTGAGTTGCCAGATGTCATCTGCTGCTACCAGCTGTACGGTTCTCTCAGTCACAAACGTCATATTAAGGAAAGTTGTATGATGTTTATGGGAGTACTTTTCGAACTGGCGTTAGGGAAAATAGCGAGATATTTAATGCTGTGACTCCGTTTCCTTTAGTGTTTAGATAACTTTTCTATTCATGGAATCTTAACTGATGAATATGAAGTAAAGTAGACTGACGAAATAGCATGGGTTTGGGTGGGCGATATTTGGGTTCAGAACACTTTTGTTTTTTAGGTAGTTAAAAACTAAAGATTCCGGATTCAAAAGTGATAAGCGTAACAGAATATTGGTATACGAACTTGGAATTGAAAAGGAGTGTTTTCAGTTCCGCTGACATTCTTTTAAAAGAAAATCGGATTTTATGATATGATAGCATTATATTTACGCATGAAATTTTCATTGAGATTGCATGTGCAAATGTTAATCTTACATTGTTTTATATCTGTTGCTTTCGTATTGTGAATATAGGCTGTACGTAATATTATATTTAACCATATTCTGTTGATAGAAGTTGCTCCCGTTGCTGAATGACCACTGCTTCCATGCAACGTGAAAACACCACACAAGCAATATATATTTAACCATAAAGACAGCGCTTAAATGGAGTTAATAGAAGCCTGAGAGACGCATTATTTAATGTTTTTATTAATCACATCCAAAGCCAGTGATAATGATGATTTGTAGTATCATTTTCATTATTCCATAAAAAGATGATGATGATAACAATAAGCTTAAATGGGGGAATAATAAGTATTATTATTTTCTCTGGTTTTTAGGAAATATGGAAAGGATAATGCTAGCCATATATGAATATATATATATATATATATATAATATATATATATATATACACATAATGTCCTCTCATACAAAAAGGGTGGCTTTAGAAAGTGTACCCTTCTGGTTTTGGTCCGTTTTATATATATATATATGTAATATGTATATATATAGGTCTGTGTGTGTACATAGATACATATATATATATATATATATATATATATATATATATATATATATATATATATATATATATATATATATATTATTTACGTATGAGCCCGGCCTTGAGAGAGGCTCGATACGTAAACAGAAATAATTGAGGGAGAACAAGATGAAATTACTTGAACTTACCGTAAAACTGATTTATAGTGAATATTTAATCTAGAGGAACAGGTCGCCAGAAACTCAGCTAGTTACTTTACAGCTATTTATTTACGAAGGCATTCACTCCCTTTCGGGCGTGAAGGTCTTGGCTTAAATAAGTTGATTGTCTCGACTACCCAGTTCTCCTACTCCAACTTGAAGTTTTTAGAGTGGCGATACAGCTAACTACAGTGGCCTACCTAACTTATAGGTGGAGATGCTAAGTGTACTAACTTAATGGAGTAATGTAGTCTAGCCTAAGTAATAACTACGGGTTGTCTGTGACGACAGTCTACTCTACCCCTAGATAAGGTTACTTGAAAATTCTACTTGCTATTAACCTAATGCCCTGGTAATAAATCATTAGCCTAACCTACTCAATACAGTTAAATGGAGACGCAATCATTCCAGAGTGTGGTACGCACAGCAGCAGTTCAGCGACGGAATTGTTAAAATACATGAGGTGAGGTAATGATGCGTGAGGATGATGAGTGGTTAGTGCATTACCAGGATGGAAATGTAATGAGGTAATTATGACATTTACATGAGTGTTAGTATCACAATTTCTAGGGGTTAGAGGGTTAGTTTTACTGGCAGAGATCAGGCTGGCTACCTTCTCTGGGTAGGTGCCAGGATCATTCTGCAAATGAATGTGACACTGTACCTCGGGCACAGGTGTCAAGGAGAGCACGTGGCTCTTTGGTTAGTGTGTTAATGATTTGTTACATCCCTTCTTCTTCTTCTTCTTATTCCTCCAGGACCTGGCTATACCAGTCCTAGGAGTAGACGGAGGCACCGACTCTGGGGTAAGGCCAGAAACGCCGTCAGGAGCAGAGGCAGTGGTAGCCTGAGGGATTGCAGGAGAACACCCTACTTCGGTATCTGCAGCAACCGTCATAGAGGTGGAACCTACTGCAGGGGAGGCCCTCACTTCAGCTGCTGCGACAGCCGTCGTAAGGGGAAAACTCCAGGCTGACTCCGTGTCGGGCAGTTCCTGGTTTTCCAGAGGAGGTATGAAGGTAAGGTCTGCCGGAGGTTCATCCTCGGGCGACAGAGGTGATGTGGAAGAAGACTCATGGACTTGGGATTGGCCATGGGCTGCGGTAAGCTCCATGCCTGTTGGAGGATCTCCGGTAGGAGGAACCTTGATAAGGTTAGGCGCTGGCGCTAGCTCGGGGCCAGGCGCAGAGGTCAAGTTCGGTGGTGGCTCTACGTCCAGGCTGGACGGAGCTTGGCGCTGCTCAGTGCTGCCAAGTGGCACTGGCAGAGGGTTGAGGTCGACTGGACCTGTGGCGGGTACCGGAGGTGCAATACCTCTCAGCGGGCCCTTGGTAATGGGAGACTTCAGGTCATGCCCTAGGATGAGGTCGTAACCTCCTGGAAGGTAGCTTGCAACTGCAAGTGTACATACCTTGGTAAGGTGAGGTCGTACGACTCTCAATTGGACGGTGGGAAGGATCATCTTACTATGATTGATGCCTTCAATTGTGATCAATTGCCGTCTATCGACGGTAGCCCCTCGGGGGATTTGATCTTCCCGTATCAGGGAGATTTGAGCGCCGGAGTCATCAAAGGCTCTGACATGGCTTGGTGGATAATGACCTTGAAGGGGTGCGACGGTTATAGGGCCCTGAGCTGGGGGTCCTAGTAACGAAGGATTGGTAACTGCCATTGCGATGGCAGGAATATTGTAATTCGCGCACCCAACATAGTTGGCAGACATGTGACCCTTGCGGCCACAGTCTCAGACGGCAGAACTGGTTCGAGAACTTCTTCTGTGGCATTGGACGGTAAGGCTGAGATGGCCCCACAGATTGCGAATCTGTGGAGTCACCAAGGCTGGCAGTGTGCTCTGGCACAGGTGAAGAGTCCTCTCTGGCCGTGATTTGATGTGGTGAGGTAGCTTGGCCCTGGAGTGGTGTGGGGGAGGGACATCCCCAGAGGAGGTCCCGTCCCAATAGGAAACCTACTCCATGCCGAATTGTACGCACTACACCTAGGCGGTGAGGTTTGGTGCACCAAGGAGTGGTGACCTGCAGGACGACTGTGGGAACGGTCTTGGACTGCCCTTTGACCCAAGTCATGGCCCACCTGATGTGCTCGTCGACGGTGGCACTGGGTGGCACTTGGTCCCTGTCTATGAGACACAGATCGGAGCCGGTATCTACCGTAACTGGCAGAGTAACAGGTAGGGTAGAGCCATCCAGGGGTGCCACTGTGACTGAAGTGGTCCACCCCCGCTCAGGGTGAGACCTGGACTCGGGCATAACGGCCAAGGGGGTTGTGGCACTGATCAGGTGGACGTGCCTGGTCGAAGGCACGTGCTTGGGGCACCCAGGATATCCAGGGGAGTAGTGCCCTGTAGCCCCACAGGCTCTGCAGGAGTCCCTCTGCTGGGCTGGTCTCCGTAAGGCATCTGACTGGTCTTGAGAGGAGCTGAGCACCATTCGGTGGCCTAGGAGGGTTCTGAGGAGGTTTGTGGGTCGCAGCGCTCTTGAGGCGGCACTCTGCTGCGAGGTGACCCACTTTCTTGCAAACGTTGCAAGTCCGTGGGTGTCCTTGGTGGGCGTCCTTTGGCCGTGTGGATCCAGAGAGAGGACCGGGTGGCACCATGCGTCGGTGGGTGGTGCTGTGAGAGGGGTTGAAAGTTTCCCAGTCGTCAGCCAGGCGACAAGCTTCCGCAAGTGTCTTGGGTTGCTTGTCGTTAAGGTGCACTGCAAGTGGCCCAGGTACACACTGGTAGAGGTCTTCCAGCATGATCCTGTTAAACAGGTCCTGGAACTCGGTGCACGACATGGCCTCGAGCCAGCGCTTTCCGGCTTGGATTTTGTGGTAGGAGTAATCTCCCCAGGCCCAACCAACTTCCTTGGCCTGACCTCGGAAACGCTGCCTCCACCTCTCCGGGGTGATCTCATAGGCCTTCGTAATGACCCGGCGAACTTCCACCAGGTCCCCTCGCTGACCCTGATCCAGTGAGCGGAGGGCAGTCTTAGCCTTGCCATCCAGGTGCTTGGCAAGCAGGGCAGCCCTCTCTATCTCAGTGGTAGGGTAGTTCTCGAATAAGGCTTCCACTTCTTCCAGCCATGCCTCGGGCTCATCCTCAGTCCACTTCGGGATGAGAGCGTTAATGCTGGCTATAGGATTGGACGACACCGTAGGTGTGGGGCTGGGAGCTGACTGCATGGCTAGGGCTTCGGCGTTCACCTGTCGTGCCTTCTCCACCTCGAGCTCCTTCTCCTTGAGAGCTAGCTCATGCTTTCTCTCTTCTTCCCTTGCCTTCCTCTCTGCTTCTTTTTTCTTCCTCTCTTCTTCTCTGGTGGCTCTCTCTTGCAGGAGCAGATTGTCCGTCTGCCCCTTCACCCACTGGGTGAGTTCCTGCCCAGTGTAACTGGCGTTCGTGCCCAGAGCCATGAGTGTCTGGAGCCTCTCCACATTTCTTTAGGCTGCAGTGGAGGCTCGGATGAAAAGTCTTGAAGGATTGGGTGCTCTGTGGCACTTTGGGATTGGCACCTTCTGATGAGGCGAACAAATCAAAATAGTGTGCGGCGTATGTCACACTTATGGAGGCGTTCCGTGGTTGAATGATCCGAAATGGTGGATACTCTAATGGATTGGGCGTTCCGTGAGGACGGACACGCAGGTTTGACAGCACTTAAGGCTGGTATTGCGGCACTTCGGGAGGCGTTCCCTTTGTTGAGTGTTCCGAAGGATCACTGACCCTGGTACCTGGACACACTAGTTACTTGGGCGTTCCGTAAGGACGGACATGCAGGTTTAATGGCTACCTGTACGGCCTGTACAGGTGCAATGGCACTTATGAGGAGGCGTTCCTTTTGGGCACTGGTAGCGTGCTGGTGTGTCCCGGACACTACATGCAGTATACTCAAGTATACTGAAATGAAATGGTACTATGCTCGGGGCAGAGTGTAATGGTGGAGGGAGAGAAAGAAAGTAAAGGTGGGGAGAAGGGTACTTCAGCAGCCAGTCGATGGACAGTGTCAAGAATTAGTGGCACTGTAAAATGGTAAGACCTGACGTGCACTGGTGGTGGCCAGTCCTAAACTGGTAGGCTTCCTTGTCTGGAAGTAATGAATTTGCGTGGCACACTATGCGGTTTGTGCTTGCGGTATACGCAAGTCTTTTGTGATAAAAGAAAATGAAAAAACCACTCGGGGCAACGACAGGTAATGGAAATTTTAGAAATGCTCAGTCCCTCGCTGAAGTACTCGGGTAAAAATGAAATAAAATGGCTTGCAAAACTGCAATGGACACAGGCGCGTACGTATCACGCTCAGTGTAAATGAAAGACACAAGAGTCTAAAATATGTTAGTTCTGCATTTGGCTATAAGTAATGAACGTAGTACTCATGGCTTCGTGGAATAATGGTTCTGGTACGCTCTCTCTCTCTCTCCTCTCTCTCTCTCTCTCTCTCTCTCTCTCTCTCTCTCTCTCTCTCTCTCTCTCTCTCTCGGAGAGGGTGAAAATGATATATGAAAAACTCCCTTGTATTTAATTGGACTAATAATGTTAGTTTAATATGACGCAACTTGCGTTAAATTATCTACTTACGTTAACGTTTAATGAAAGAATTGCTTTTGATAACGTTTTATGAAAATGATAACGCGCTCGCGGTGAACGATTTTTACGTTAATGGTAGCGGCTTGCGCTTATATGAAATGATTTGCGTTTCAATATGAATTTTACAAAGACGCGTTTTGCGTTAACAATTCTTGTAATTTACTCTACTTGGAGATTTACGTTAACTTTACGTAAGTGTACTAGGTCCTTGTGACAAGTGAAATGACGGTAAGGATTTTAAGACGAAAATGTTAGCAAACAATTGTAAAAAGAAAAGGTTTCGTTTAGTGCGAAGTGAAATGAAACTTTCGCTCAGCGAGCGAGTGAGCGATGCGACGTGAAACGTGGTGAGCGAGCAGAGCGGGTGCACAGCGTGTCATTCAAAACAGCAGATTCTGTGTAAACGCGGAGGCAATTTACAACACAAAATTCTAATTTCTTATTCAAGGCGAATTACGTTAATTTCTCTGGCAGAACGATAGATACTAGTACCGAGATCAATATTATTTACGTTAAAACTTTAAGACTTACGTTACTTTGCTTAAATCGTTGAGATAATTCTTAAAGGGATAACCAACATGGCTGCCGCTGTGAGTGAACCGAAGGATTGGCTTGTAGACAGCGCAGGCGCCCCCCCCCCCCCCCCCCCCCCGAAGCTTACCTGGGGAGAGCGTGTACGCTCAGCTTAATTAAGCTGAGAGCTAAGCGGTTACCAACACTTGGAATGAAACCTACGTTAAAATGAATTCCCTAACATATCACAGACAAAAGAATTGTACACTTCTTTTGCCGTAACTATTAGTAAAACACTCCTAACTAGCTAGGCTTTCTAATATAGCAATAAACCCTGGCAAAGCACTTCCTAGTTTGATCTGGTTCTTTCTGGCATCTATTCTACACACGTGTTAGTGTCTCGTCAGACGAGAACAATGCGATTTACAAATAACAGAATTCACTCGGCGCTCTGGCCGTTACAATATAATAATATTTCTCACTTCACACTTGTTTAAACACTTCGTAAATAAAAATACTTAAACGTACCTTAAGGTAACATTGGTTATAGAATAATCATATTAATGAATGGAATACCTTACCGTGAGCCAGTGTGTGTCTTTCCCTGCAAGTGTGCTTTGATTTTTGCGCTTTGAAAAACATTTACATTCGTTTTACAAGGGATAACGCGATTTACAAGCTTTTTTTAAGCAAGCCCAGATTCGATGCTGGCAAGCAGTCGTCACTTTTACGTATGAGCCCGGCCTTGAGAGAGGCTTGATACGTAAACAGAAATAATTGAGGGAGAACAAGATGAAATTACTTGAACTTACCGTAAAACTGATTTATAGTGAATATTTAATCTAGAGGAACAGGTCGCCAGAAACTCAGCTAGTTACTTTATAGCTATTTATTTACAAAAGGCCCTTAGTGGCCTGGAGAAAAGTAAATGCAGCGTCCACACGTTGGGACCCATATATCTCTCACAAATGGATAGGTGGCTAAAATGTGATTCGTGAAAGCTGGTTTCATAATCTTCGGTAATGCAACACTTGCGGGCAGATAGACGTGACACGTGACTCAGGGAATCTGGAAAAGGATCCCAGATTAAACAAGATAAAAGAAAAAGGATTTCTTGCCCCAAATTATGGTTGTTTTGTTCTCTAACACTGGGGACAAGGAACTCTAAGGTTTCACTGAGGTATGCAATGACTTCATTTGTCTGGGACGGTCACACAAGGGAAACATGTGGCCATGAGGCGGTGAGAGGGAACAAGGGGATGAGTTCTTTTTGGTTTTGAAATATCATTGGGAAAATGGGGATCAAATAGATAATAGGATGTAAGGGACTGGCAATATGCTGTTTCACAAGATGTACCTGGAGCAATGTTCAGTGTGGAACCTTTGTGTAGAAAATATGGCCTGGCTTTGTCTTCAGGACTGGGTCTATTGGCGCGCCACTAGCGCCATAGATAGGCCTAAATGGAAGGCAGGTGGTCGGACATCCGTCCGAGGTCAACGTCTGGAGACGACTGGGGAGATCGCCAGCGTTTTGCTTGGGTGTTGGGAGTCAGCTTAACCCCCCACGAGCAGGGCAAATCCTGGAAACAGAACATACAGTCAGCAGAGGGTTCACAGGAAAAAGAGCTTAAGATATAGGCCTAAGAAGTGCCAGTCTGCCTACATCCTTCCCTTCGAGATACGTCCCTAAAGCTGACAAAAGACTATATTCTCCCTTCTCACAGGAAATTCTTAACCCTGGACGGATAGCGTTGGTTTCCCGCCCAAATCAGCTGATATTTGGAGGAAGATGGCTGCCGTTTTCCAAATCAAACTAATTAATTAATTGCTGGGTAGACAAAGCGATCTATAAACGTCACAATATATATATATATATATATATATATATATATATATATATTATATATATATACATATACATACATACATACATACCTACATACATACATACACACAAACAGATAAGTTCTATCATTTTTCCTGGCCTGTGGAAGTAACAGAATTCCTCTTTTTTTCCTTCGAATTAGTTTCCATTTACTGTTTTTAACGGTTACGTATCTTCAAATTGTTTCCGGTCTTTAAAAAAAAATATTAATGGCAAAATTATGAAATTCTGGGGAAAAAATGAGGTATCCAGTCTCTCGTCTGACTTAAGAAGCCTTTTTCTCTCGGCCGTGCATTTCATTTTCTTGGTTCAGCTTCACCTACAAATCACACATACGTACATGTGTTCTTATACTTATGTGTGTGTATGGAAATATTTGTACGTGTATTTATATATTTATAGTAGACTGGTTGATAGCTATATTACACATCCATGATTAATGGTATAAAGGTCAGGGTATAGATAAATACACACCCACATACACTTACACACACACATATATATACGAGTATGTTATATATATATATATATATATATATTATATATATATATATGTATATAGATATATATATATATATATATATATATATATATATATTTATATATATATATATATGTATACCGATATATATATGTTATATATACCTATATATATACCTATATATATATATTATATATAGTATATCTATATATATGATATATTAAATCAATATTATATTATATATATATATATATAGTTCAATTCAAGCTTACAAATGTCCTTTAATATCTAAATTCACTTACCTCCCAAATGATATATTTTTTTCATATATGTATCCGAAGGGGAATTTTTTTTTTTTTTTTTTAAGTTGATAAAACAATTTCGTCCCCCCCATGGATCGAACCACCGTCCAGGTGGACGGGACGAAATCAGGACAGTCAGTGACGCTATCCAATCAGCCAACAGAGACGCTATAAGTTGATATCGATTCTGACCTTACAAATCACCCTCGATCTGGATGCTTTCATAATTAGAATCGATATGAAACCCCGTGGCTACCATGTTGGCCAATTCGACGTTTGACAGAACGTAGCCTTTTGTTATGAATAATTATCACATCGAACCGTGATCCATTTATATATCAATTCAAGCTACAAATGTCCTTTAATATCTAAATTCACTTTACCTCCCAAATGATATATTTTCATATATGTACCGAAGGGGAATTTTTTAAGTTGATACAATTTCGTCCCCCCACTCCATGGGATCGAACCCCACCGTACCAGGTGGGACGTTGGACGAAATCAGGACAGTCAGTGGAACGCTAATCCATCAGCCAACATTCCAAGTGGAACGGGGACGAAATTTTTCCAAGGACCCCCCATTCAAGTGGACGGGGCTTCCAATCCAGCCAAACCAAGAGACGCTATAAGTTCATATCGATTCTGACCTTACAAATCACCCTCGATCTGGATGCTTTCGTAATTAGAATCGATATGAAACCCCGTCTACCATGTTGGCCAATTCGAGCGTTTGACAGAACGTAGCCTTTTGTTATGGATAATTATCACATCGAACCGTGATCCATTTATATATCAATTCAAGCTACAAATGTCCTTTAATATCTAAATTCACTTTACCTCCCAAATGATATATTTTCATATATGTGTAAGTGTTTACATAATAAAAATATGGAATGTTAGTCCATATATATAAAAGAATAAAACTAAAGAGGTCAACCAGATTGCTTGCAGGAATGTGATCAGACTAGAGACGCTAAAGATGACGTATACAATAAAAGTATGCTAAGATAACATGCCGTCACCTGTAGTCATTCAATTGTTTATAAACCCTAGTCCAAGCTCCCTGCTTGAGACAACTACCCCGACCTATAATTCAAACGGCCTACGTGATCTGTAGCGTGTCTCATTTTGATTGTGTGTTCGTATGAAACTATGTCATTTGTATGTATGTTCATATGTTCGAACTACTGTCTGTTCCTTCATAACTTGTAACAGAGATGGTAGACAGGCAGAACAGAGTTAGCTATCGTCATTAGAAGACCTGTACCTCTTTACCTAAGCTTTATCATGTAGAGGAATAGGATTAGCCATCATCATTGGCAGAAGCGATCAAGCTATCGTTATTAGAAGACTTGTACAATCATATCTGATCTTCAGCATGTAAAACTTCAGAAGAATACATATATTTTTATATTTCGTGTTTTCTACAAGAACCTCCTCACCATGCAGTTTAAACACATCGTCGTAATAACCAACAAAGAAATAATACCGACTTCGTAAGTGATCTACAAACCCCCAGACACTCCATTGAAGATGGAAGTGCAATACCAACCGACTTAGCGTAAGATTATCGCTAGTCTAACATTACCTCATAGGGCGCCTTATCATACAAGGCACAAGCCCTAATATTGGTGGCCAGCGTACCAGAAGGACTCTACAACTTCTCCGAAGATAAAACAGAATAATAAATCATGAAGTCAACGACGACGAAAGCAGCAGATTCTTCAAGCAACCTAGTATCATCGTTAGTGAGCGACTTCAGAAAACAACAAGATTCGTCAAGCAACTTAGTATCATGTTTAGTGAATAACTTCAAGAAACAAAACCGACGTGTCTTTTTCCTACGGCAACGCAAGCTTCGTCTCTCATTAGAATCATTCAAGGAAAACTCGGTTAGTGAGCGTTTCCGGCACTTCAAGAAACAAACCTGAACGCGTTCTGCAGCATCGGATTTTCTTTCAAGGGCTCGAATCATCGAAATAACGCGCACGGGGGAAACTGAAGCCAAACCGGGTCATCCGCTAAATAGAGAAGGAGGACCAAGGCCATGTGCGTTATCGGAACACCGTGACTTCCCACAAAAGCAAGCTAAGTACAATTTTTTTATTCATTTGGAGTAACTTTGAGTGTTTCCTTTGCAGGTCGAATTTCGTTATTCCTGTGGCTGAAGTTACGAGACATTCTTAATCTTACTTTTTTACAGAAATTATCTACATCATTGAGATTTCGCTACTGCGAGTTTTTTATCTTTGAGTGTCTGTTTCCAGAGGTTCTACTGAAATATCATAATCATATACTATGTTAATTTTATCATTTTGGTGATTATTAATCCCTTTACGTAACAAATCATATTAAACAGTGAATATGCGTTTACGCAGTGGACGTCTGTATTTATACAGATGCATGGATAGGGGTCGTTAGGCACCGTAGTGATTAGAAAACACACAAAAAACAAGTGGAACACCCGTACAAATCTAGATAAATTAGAGGTAACACTATTTCGGGTCATGACAATAAATGCTCCTTTGCAAAGTCCCGATCGCAGTTTTAGCCTTGAGTTTTTTGAGTTATATAAAATATTGAACCTTAATGACTCAACTTAACTTTTAAAATATGGCTGGATTGCAAGGAATAACATGTCTGTAAAAAACTTTCATCAGGCTAATGCGTGAACCAGGATCCTTCACTATTTTTCAAATTTTAGCAAAGAATGAAGTACAAACAGTTAATATTGAATGCAGTAGTGATAACTTGTCTTATTAGTAATCGCTCAATTCCTAATAGTTCGTCATTCATTGCTTTATACGTAACCAGAACATAATGCTAAAAACACACAATACGTTGCCGATGGTAATAAAGAGAAGGATCTTAATTATTACAAAAAGAAATAGAAACAGTAGCCCGTTCAGAATCAAACAAGCAAACTCGGTGACTGTGTCACCTAGTCAAGCGGTCAAGGTCAGTCAAAAACTGCCGAAGTGTCAAAGCATAGCAAATTCCATACAATAAGCGACTCTAGCAGAGTGGGGAAAAGCGATGTGTTGTTCATACATGCCAATATCTTTTTGAATTAAAAAGGATTTTTCCTATGAAACACACGACCGTATAAAGTAATCAGAGCAGGTTTTCGTTTTTTTTTAATACGTAAGTTATTATAAGTAGTGGTGGATAAAGCCCGACTGTACGCGCAGTAAAAATTAGAATATCTTGTTTATTCCTTTAGTACACGTAATATCCTGTATTTGTACGGACTCCCCACCGTCTGTTTGTTCGAACTTCCCTAATGAGAAGTCCGGATAAGCGAGCGTTTACAGATACCTCTATAGTTATAAAAAACACATGATCTGTATCTAGTGTATTGTAAAATTCATCTAGGGGTATACAAAATATTATCTTACATCCTGCAAAAATAAGGCGTGTTTATCAAAGGGAAATCCTATAAACCTTCAAACATATTAAAATCCGTTTGAACAAAAATGAGACAGTTAATCAAATAATAACTTATATCGTAACATTGTTCAAATGACCCAACAGAATTCTCCCACACCGCAGTCGCACTTTGCACGCAAAATCTCGAGAAGCATGCACCCTCGAATGTCTTAGTGCGTGTAAAAAGACTTTGCTGGGAAATGAAATTTTAATCCTTCCCGACACTCTGAAATATAACGATTTCCGCGAACAAAGCCCTAGACACGGTTGACTCGCTGCAAACAAGTTAATATAGTAATCCACAAAAACCTATACATATAAATATCGCATTTCTTTTATTGTTGCTAACTTTTAATCCCGCCCAACCATTCGTGGATGAATCTCTCTGATAATCTATCTAAAGTAATATCAGTAAAGTCATTCAAGCAGAGGTGATTCAGCAGAAATTTTTTTTTATCTTTTACCTGAATACCAGGAAGTTTCTCCACTGGCGAGTGATCTCTGGAAAAAAACGGATGTAATTTAACACAAAACACGGTCTAAGGACAAACATAAAGCTATTTACGTACCTTCGTATAGATTCTAAATGAAATTTCAAAATAGAGATAAATGACGAAGTTGAAAAATGTTAGTAATAGGAGTCATTAGGAAATCAAATAAGCCCATATAATTTTTCCCTCAAACGTCATGCCATAAATGATCGGATTTGGCATATCTGCGTAGATTCTGACGCTTAAACAAGGAAACGACTCCCGATAGTTTCCAGTGCCATGTACCGACGACATCTTATCTCTGTTAGGTTAGAATAAATTTTTTTTTCACCAATTTGGACTTACTTAAAAGCTTTTACCAGATACCATTACCTAAGTGATTGTACCTCATACACCGTTTTCAGCACACTCAGGGGACATAATCAATTTTTACGTATGCCTCCGGCTTACGTTGCACCCCAATTACAATATATGTGTTTGGAGACTTTTTAGGGGATACCTACATGCCTATATGGATGATCTTGTAATCTTTTCTAATACCTTAGAAGTACATTCACATAAACTAGAGCTAGTGCTACAGAGACAAAGACAAATAATCTCAGAGTAAAATATCTAAATGTGAGTTATTTAAAAACCGGACATGGTTTATCTAGGTTTTATGTGTCTAGTCAAGGTCTTAAAGTAGTCCATGGTATGGTGTCGGCTATTCATAACTTTCCGGTACCTATTAACGTAAAAGGGGGATACAGCACTTTGGCGCTGTAGTGGGTATTACAATCGTATGTAAATATGTAACTCTTCAATCATGACAGCTCCTTTAACAGATCTTACGAAGAGGAGCGTAGATTTATTATGGTCTGAAAAGCATCAACAGGCGTTCGATATCTTAAAAGCGGAAAATGCAGCTCACCTAACTTAAAAATCCCTGATTTAAATAAAGAATTTTTTTTTATTGCAACAGACGCCTCAGACCAAGGGGTAAGAGGGTATTACTTCAGTAATATGATAAACAGTTCTTCCCTATAGCTTTTTATTCACGTAAACTAAAGCCCTCTGAAAGTAAATATGCAGTAATAGGCAAGGAAGGGCTAGGTATCTTTAACTCACTAGTACATCTTAAGTTCATAATCTATGGCTATCCTGATAAAGTCCTTACTGAACATGAGTCCTTTACCGAGTTTTTCAAAGGCTTTAATCACAGTCCAAAAGGAACTCGGTCACAAATGATCATTCAGGTCTTTGGAGCCAAGATAAGATATCTACCTGGGAAAGCAATTATCATAGCTGACGCATTATCCCGCAATCCCGCACCATACTGCAAAAAGAAGAACCATTAATTAGACTAAAAGATATAGAAACATCCGTGCCTATTGTTAAAACCGTATCTAAACAAGAAAATTCCTTAACCCAAGAGATCGCGAGCATTGAATATCTGGGTTGGAGCGCAGAACTGTTACAAACTGAACAAAGCAAGAGTCAACAGACATAACCAAAACAATAAACACTTCGAACGGAAACAGAGTCAGCAGCAATAAGCAAACAATAAACACTTCGGACGGAAACACGGTCAGCGGCTAAGCAAAAACAATAAACACTTCGAGCAGAAACCCTAAAGCACAAGTATATTTAAAGTATGTGTATCAGAATAATGTAATCAAATGTAATATTATATGTAGGTCCGTGACGAGGAAAACCCGAAGAACACAGCAGATGACTAACGACCAGGTAGTAGTAATAATCTCTTTCATACCAATTGTCCTAAACTGGTTGCATTCCGTCATCCAGGGTTCCTTATTATGTCACAGAAAGCCAAATCACTATTTTACTGGCCTACAATGCTTACAGATATTAAAAAGCATAAATTGATTGTAACACGTGTCATGAAAACAAGGGACACACTAAGACACCTGTCAGTAAGGGCCTATCCTGTGCCAAATCAATCCTTGAAAGAATATACGTAGAATTATTAACAGGAATTACGAGTCTGACAGAGGGAATAAACCTTCTTAGTGTTAATAGTTCCTTGACACGTTATATAGAAGTAATAGCACTAAAAACAAACACGCAATTGAGTGCATTAGGATATTTATGAGTGCTAAATCAGTAAACATGGAATTCAACACATGATAATGTGACTCGGGTGGTGTAAATCAATAATAATCTCCATAACGCGTTGTGTGAATTCCTATCCATTAAGAAAAACCAAATAATAATATTTTTATCACCCAGAGTCAATCGGTTTGGTAGAATAAGAGATAAATAAAAAAGTGACAATGTCTTACAAGTACAACTCGTGATATTGGATCCGAACTGGATTATAGCGGTTCTCGCGGTTTTAAATACCTTTATCATTCATATCTCGTATCTGTAGAAATGATACCGCAAGTAGCCTTATACGGTACGCCGCTAGAACACTCTTCCACATATTCAAGCCAACCATTAATTTATCAAATATATATAAAAAAATATATAAATAAATAAATATAAAAAAATAAAATAAATATGGATACAAGTGGAGTCAATATAATACACTCCGTAAGAAGTCGGAAGGGTTACAAATTATAATAAAAAAGGAATCACGATAAAATCAATAAGCAAAACGTAACCATAGGTTATTAAATATCCAAATATATATGTGTAAAGATTTGAACTCTAACTTAATGCTTTAGTAATGACAAATAAGCTAAAAGTTCAAAACACATAGCCAAAACCTACTGACATATTGTCTGTCCCCGGTGATTTATATTCGTAGTCAATGAAAAAAAAAAAAAAATAATAATAATAAATAAATAAATAATAAAATAAAATAAAAGAGATTTTAAAGTCAGGAAGTCTAGAAGTGAAAATGTTATCTATGGAATAATCCTATATGAATCTTATACAGGGCTAATAATATATATAGAATTTGTATGGAAACCTTTTTCATCAGTTTGGATAAGGAATATTTAATTTAACATAATCACAATTATGTAGATTTCCAACATGAAACTAATATATTGTTCAATTTTGGTACTGTTTTTTTTTTTCAGACATTCTTCTCATGTGGGTCGAGCATTAAAAGATAATAAATTTATCCTAAAGTCGTATTTATTACAGCAAGTAACGTAACTCTTAGCTGGCTGAGAGCAATCTCCTGCCAAGTGACGACGTCATCATTGCCGTATCAGTATTTGTTCCTTTTAACCTCAATAATCTGCTTACACAGGCTTCATCTCGCGCTTGCAAAAAGCAGATTGACTGGAGAAAGGAATGCTTAGCCCGAACTTCTCATGGGCAAGGCAGACATGTCTATCTGTATGCGCAATGCAACTTTAGCTAAGGGACTTGCAATCATTTTTAAAATTAATGAACAAATAAGCAAATAGAATTTCTATAACAACAAAATTTTTTTTCTGAACCTCATAGACATTTAGAAGTATCAAGATATGTATATATGAAATATTTACTTGCAACATTAGCCTATTACAATTCAAGTAAAACATTCATGGGAAAATGTCACATTTTCATGAAAAACCCAAAGTTTATATAGAAATTAGTTACATAGTGGGTTTTTCGTTGCATCTCCTACCTATTAATAATGTTTTAAAAGTTAACCTCAGAGGATGCGCACGAGAAAATTGAATATGAAACTTTTGTTAGGGCACATAGGATCAGATTTTATCACAACTTAATTTCAGTTAGCATAGAGAACTACAGAATCATGATTAATCTTCTCTTTGACTCTTTATGTTTGCCTGGCAATCTTACAATTAGCTCCGTTTTCCACTTCTTTGTCTAGTAACTTACTACCAGTAATATCGAATTTTCTTTGAGATTCGTAATGATATCTATTTATTTGTTATAATTATGGATATTTTTACAGTCATCATAGACCTGGATAGGTTCACTCATTGTTAATGCCATGGATAAAAAAGTTTGTACAGCGCCACTCTTTTGAATTCCAAAATATCAGCGAATTCATGTGGGTTTAAATCTGGTCTAAATGGCTCTCTTCCCTCCCCTGTATTTGGATGTCGTCTGAATTTACTTTGCCCATTGTGACAAGTATAATTTCACTTGCAGGCTGGTTAATGGAACCTGTTACAGTATCCAGCAGTACGAGAGTTTCACATCGCAACTTCAAAAAATCGTTCGTCGCTGCGGACGACGGCAGTCGAGTAACAACCGCCTGCAATGTGAAAGGAATAAGCACCATCATGGACTTCTTCGACCGACACCGTATCTCGTCGTTAATCTCGTTTTCGTGCGGAACGCTCCAGCGACTGTCGGAAATCGACTACGAAAGGGACATACTTCCGACAATTACGACCCGAAGGATATTCAACTCTACTTTGCTGGCGAAGGACTCGTGCTGGGGATGTTTTTTTATCATCGCGAACGTAATCGTGTAGCTTAGGATGCAGAGAATAAGTATGAGCGCAAAAATAGAACGTTTGGACCCGCCCAGCAAATTTTCCCCTTGTTTTAACCCTGTGAAATAGGCCGTTTCATTGGGCTATAGGTGGTTGTCTGGAACTGTGTAATGGACGAAAAGTTGTTCGAAAGCTAGTTAAATGTGAAGTAGTATAACCTCGGTCATGTATCCTATATATATAAAGTATCATGTATCCTATATATAATTGATCATAAATAACAAGAGTCGAAATATATCTGCGTGTACGCGATAGGAATCTCTTATATAAATGATCATAAATAACAGAATCTAAATATATCTTGCGTGTACGCAATAGGAATCTATTTAAAGTGCACATATATTAATCATAATTTTATGAATCCATATACATATGTATAAACAAATCAGGTAGCCTATAATCAATCTGTTACCTTTTATCTTACCAATATCTGCAGTTATATATGAGTTAGTATATTGATTAATGAATCAGAAATCAACGAATCAATCAGCATAAACATTAATGATTTTATCAATTCATATATTGAAATTTTTTTTTTATCAGTTAAAAATATGATTTTTATCATGTTAATCTTCATTCTATGCAATTATCGGAGTACATTAGTATTTTCTGTAGCATATGTATCTTAATGAGATGAAGTGAAAAAACTGTATCATTATATATCACGTGATCACTATTATTTACCAATGATACATTGTTTTATATTTTATTACTTGAAATCAATTCATGTACACCATGAATTTTTATTTACTTATATATATCACATAGTGTCTGTATCACACTCCTATAAGTCAAGTGCAAGTCAGGTTTGAGTGATATTCAGTAGTTGGTTTTGGTAGCTGACTGAGCTGATGTAAGTGTTTACATAATAAAAATATGGAATGTTAGTCCATATATATAAAAGAATAAAACTAAAGAGGTCAACCAGATTGCTTGCAGGAATGTGATCAGACTAGAGACGCTAAAGATGACGTATACAATAAGTATGTAGGCTAAGTTGACATGCCGTCACCTGTAGTCATTCAATTGTTTATAAACCCTAGTCCAAGCTCCCTGCTTGAGACAACTACCCCGACCTATATTCAAACGGCCTACGTGATCTGTAGCGTGTCTCATTTGAATGTGTGTTCGTATGAAACTATGTCATTTGTATGTATTTTGTGTTATGTTCGAACTACTGTCTGTTCCTTCATAACTTGTAACAGAGATGGTAGACAGGCAGAACAGAGTTAGCTATCGTCATTAGAAGACCTGTACCTCTTTACCTAAGCTTTATCATGTAGAGGAATAGGATTAGCCATCATCATTGGCAGAAGCGATCAAGCTATCGTTATTAGAAGACTTGTACAATCATATCTGATCTTCAGCATGTAAAACTTCAGAAGAATACATATATTTTTATATTTCGTGTTTTCTACAAGAACCTCCTCACCATGAGTTTAAACACATCGTCGTAATAAAACCAACAAGATAATACCGACTTCGTAGTGATCTACAAACCCCAGACACTCCATTGAAGATGGAAGTGCAATACCAACCGACTTAGCGTAAGATTATCGCTAGTCTAACATTACCTCATAGGGCGCCTTATCATACAAGGCACAAGCCCTAATATATGTACCGAAGGGGAATTTTTAAGTTGATAACAATTTCGTCCCCCCATGGGATCGAACCACCGTCCAGGTGGACGGGGACGAAATCAGGACAGTCAGTGACGCTATCCAATCAGCCAACAGAGACGCTATAAGTTCATATCGATTCTGACCTTACAAATCACCCTCGATCTGGATGCTTTCGTAATTAGAATCGATATGAAACCCCGTCTACCATGTTGGCCAATTCGAGCGTTTGACAGAACGGTAGCCCTTTTTGTATAAATAATTATCACTCGAACGTGATCCATTTATATATCAATTCAAGCTACAAATGTCCTTTAATATCTAAATTCACTTTACCTCCCAAATGATATATTTTCATATATGTACCGAAGGGGAATTTTAAGTTGAATAACAATTTCGTCCCCCCATGGGGATCGAAAACCACCGTCCAGGTGGACGGGGACGAAATCAGGACAGTCAGTGACGCTATCCAATCAGCCAACAGAGACGCTATAAGTTCATATCGATTCTGACCTTACAAATCACCCTCGATCTGGATGCTTTCGTAATTAGAATCGATATGAAACCCCGTCTACCATGTTGTAGCTTGAATTGATATATAAATGGATCACGGTTCGATGTGATAATTATTCATAACAAAAGGCTACGTTCTGTCAAACGCTCGAATTGGCCAACATGGTAGACGGGGTTTCATATCGATTCTAATTACGAAAGCATCCAGATCGAGGGTGATTTGTAAGGTCAGAATCGATATGAACTTATAGCGTCTCTGTTGGCTGATTGGATAGCGTCACTGACTGTCCTGATTCGTCCCCGTCACCTGGACGGTGGTTCGATCCCATGGGGGGGACGAAATTGTATCAACTTAAAAAATTCCCCTTCGGTACATATATGAAAATATATCATTTGGGAGGTAAAGTGAATTTAGATATTATAGGACATTTGTAGCTTGAATTGATATATAAAATGGATCACGGTTCGATGTGATAATTATTCATAACAAAAGGCTACGTTCTGTCAAACGCTCGAATTGGCCAACATGGTAGACGGGGTTTCATATCGATTCTAATTACGAAAGCATCCAGATCGAGGGTGATTTGTAAGGTCAGAATCGATATGAACTTATAGCGTCTCTGTTGGCTGATTGGATAGCGTCACTGACTGTCCTGATTTCGTCCCCGTCCACCTGGACGGTGGTTCGATCCCATGGGGGGACGAAATTGTTATCAACTTAAAAATTCCCCTTCGGTACATATATGAAAATATATCATTTGGGAGGTAAAGTGAATTTAGATATTAAAGGACATTTGTAGCTTGAATTGATATATAAATGGATCACGGTTCGATGTGATAATTATTCATATATTATATATATATATATATATATATATATATATATATATATATATATATATATATATATATATATATATATATACACACACACACACATATATATATATATATATACATACATATATACAGTTATAAATACGTATATAAATACACATTTATATTTGGATATATATACATTCACCTATACATGCATATGGAGCTACATATATTCATATGTGCTAACGTGGTTATACTCCTGCCAACAAGAGATCTTTTGTAGAATCAATATCTTAACTGAAAGGTCTAAGTAAAAAATGTAAATAAACATGAGTATATATGTAAACACATATTCGCCAAAATGCCTGCGAAAATGTTCACAAACATATGTTTACATGTTCATTTAACTAAGTTTTTAAAAACGAGTTGGTTGAAAATACTATGATTCAGCCTATTATAGCTTTCTAGTAATTAGTTGCTTAGGTAATTATATAATTAGCTCACGTTTGTGTGTGTTATTGACTTATTTAATCATTGTTTGGAGAATTAGTTAGTGTGTTTTGTTATATAAGCATTCGTTTAATTTCTATTTTAATCATTAGTTAATGTAATCATTCGTTGTTTATGTATTATTAAATTTAATATTAAGTTAATGAAGTCATTTCTTCAAGTTATTTATTTATTGAACGTAATCATTTGTTGATCATTGGTTACCTATGTATGTATTTGATTATTCATGTTGTTTTATTTGTATTTCTTATGGAATGATTTAATCCTTAATATTTCATGTTTCCCCTCCGCCCTTCCCTCCCCCAGGCCCAACAAGCGGGAGATCTACTCGGACACGGGCGGCACGGACGAGGACGAGGAACTGGAACCGTCGGAGGAGGAGGAGGACATCGTGGCCGACATGAAACCAGATCCCACCTCCTACTTATTGACCGACGCGGCGGCACCGCCGCCGCAGCCTCCCGCTTCCTCCCATCCACATCCTCATCCTCAGCAGCAGCACCAGCATCCTTCGCATACTCACCCTCCTCCTCCTCATCCACCTCCCGCGTCCTCCCATCCTCCCCCCGCCAGTGAGTATTCCTCGACGGGCCCTAACGCCAAGAGACTGAAATACGACGTCGCGGAGGTCCAGAAGATGAATTCGTCCTCCTCCTCCTCCCCCTCCTCCTCCTCCGCCTTCTCCTCCTCCTCCTCCGAGATGGAGATCCTGAAGATGATCGTGAACTTCCAGAGCGCCCGGCAGGAGGACGAGGAGAACGAGGAGCGGCTCTTCTGCCTGAGCCTCGTTCCCTCCCTCAAGAGGCTCCCGCTCGAGAAGAGGAGTCTGGCCAAGCTGCAGATCCAGAAGATTCTCCACATCATGGAGTTTCCGGATCTCAAGTGCGATTTCTAGCAGCGGGACAATTTGCGATTTTCCCGATCGCAGAGTCAAATTGTAAGATCTGGGCTTTCATCTTCCAGATCTCAAAGGGAAATTGTAAGATCTGCACATTCCTCTTCCAGATCTCAAAATAAAATGTTCAGATCTGGACGTTAATTTTCCAGATCTCAGGTGCGAGTTTTAACGCTGGAAAATGTATCCAGGTCTCGAGATAAGAGTAAGACATCGGGGAACTCATTTTCCAGATCTTAAGTGCAAGTTTTAACGTCTGGAAATATTCCAGGTCATAAGTTAGAATTGGACTCTATGGAATTGCCAGATCTCAAGTGTGAGTTTGAACGTCATTGAATTTTCCAGAACTCAAGATAAACATATAACATCATGGAATTAACTTTCTAGATCTTAAGTTAAAATTGGAATCTATTGAATTGCCAGATCTCAAATGTGAGTTTGAACGTCATTGAATTTTCCAGAACTCAAGATAAACATGTAACATCGTGGAATTAACTTTCAAGATCATAAGTTAGAATTGGACTCTATGGAATTGCCAGATCTCAAGTGCAAGTTTCGACGTCATGGAACTTTGCAAATATTGATATTCAAATATCAGGGAAGATGTAGGCCTCAATTGGAAATGTAAATTAAGAGAATTTCCAGATCTCAAGTGAGAATTTTTTTATCACGTTCCAGCGCCCGTCCGAGTCTTTCGTTGGTAGACTTCATGTGAGGAAATGGTGAACTGTTGTCTCGCGTTTTTTTAAAGGAAAAGAAGCATTTCCCAATATACAGAAAGAGTTGAGGTAAGCATGAGGTTTCCTCAAGAGTTTAAAACTTGTCTTATAGCTCTTGAAATTTTACGTAGTTTTTATTTTACAGCATGAGGGATGATCGTGATTTCTGAATTTGCGATTTGATTTAGTAACGTTTACGGCAACTCTTGAAATTACTTGTGATTTACTCATTACTTACACGAGAGGTTACGGTTTACGAAATTAATTTGATTTAATGACGGAAATTTGGAACGTCAGCATCGGAAACCGAATTATTCCCTCTATGTAGACAAATGTTGATGGCTGTTTTCAGCACTATAACAGTTCAGGTTATAAGGTACCTGTCTTATCTGTTATCTGTGAACGGTAAAATTGTATCAGGTTTAAATTGTGCGTCATTTCAATACACTAGACTCATTTATTTATTGATTGAGTTGTATAATCTGGCGTTACCTGTTTTTTACCTGCTAATGATTGGACTTGATTAGGCAAAAAGGTCGTTGACCCCCTCCCCCTCTCTTGTTCCTACCTTGTCCTTGTTCATGTTTTCTTCGGGCCTGGGCTAGAAAAGGGCGTTAGGTTGCCCTCCCAATTTGCCTCTACACAAAAAAGAGAAAAAATAAAAACAGGGCTATCTCCGATTTTTGATTTTCGAGATTCATGTAAATAAATGTCATGTCATTCGCAGCCATATTGTCGTCATGTAAACATTAGCTTTTTTATATCATATTTTCACCTTTAGCTTTTTAATATTAGCTTTTATTATTGTCAAAATGGGTCAGGTGCACAATATGTTATTTTCAAGGAAGATTACATATCATTATTGTAGCTGGTGAAAAATGGGATTAGGATAAATATTTTTGTTATGTATCTTAGTAGTGTAAGTAATACCACTAGTAAAATACGGAGGACTGTTAACAGGGTTCATTGGCATTTATGAATTTATTAGATTAAGCAAGGTTACTTATAGTTGTTGGTGATAGTAATAGTATAGTAGGAGTAGTAGTAGTAGCAGTAGTAGAATGATTAGTGAACGAATGGATATTACTTATGATAGTAGTAATTGTCGTAGTATTAGTAGAAGCGAAATGTATAGCATATAGGTACAAGTATTCTTGTTATTCAAATAAGTCAGAAATTGTGAGACTACCAATTGTCCATGGAAGTAATTTATATTTTTCTTATATTTTGTTGCTACAGGTATAAAAAATAATAATAAATAAATGCTGGGTAGAATTTGTGTGTTATTGGATGTCCACAAGAAACGGAATAGACTCATTATTGAATATGTCTATATCCTCGTAGTAGGAATATAAAGAAATAAAATCCATACATACAAACATGCATATATTCATACATACAGACAATTGTGGAAAGTTTATGCTTATCATTATGATGAAATAGGGTTTTGTTGGTAATTCTTATAATTAACACAGTCACGACGAGATATCCGCAGTAGACGGATGTTAAGGTGAACGTAATTACGGGATATTGAATAAAATAATTGACTCATTTGACAATTTTTTGTCGTAAGATTTTTGAAAGCCAAGAAATGATTACAACATCTGTTAGTAATATTTTCCGTACTCTTGGTTATCCACAGTCAGTGATATAAAAGTCGGCCATTATTGGAAAGTTAGAATACTGTTAGAACTTTGCTTCAGAGTGTAATATCTGTGAACATTAAGCTTTGTGGAAAGTAAATTTTTATGGAAATCCTAACAGGTAGAAGATGCTTATTGCTGTCTGTTTACATGTAGTACATATGCAGAACGTAATCAGAACATATAGTAATTTAAGTAACATTTCATAGCTGCTTGTATTTGTAAATGCATCGCAGTGGTTGAAGGCATCTACAGGGATGGACGGAAGGTTACTGTGGTTTTGATGAGCCTTGTAAAAACAAATGTATTTTGACCTGCCCTTCCCAATTCTCTAGTGGTTGTTATGTATCTTGACCTATCGTCCCCAATGCTCTCTTCGGTGAATAGTCCAGAGGTCGACATTAGGCCTCCTACCCTTTCTCAACCACCATCCGATTCATCCGCGGGTTCTTTGACTATTCTAATAATACTTTTTTTCACAAGTAGGTTTCACTATAGAATCATAGATCATGGAATCAGATAAAATGAATGGCATGGTGACCGGATAGTTTTAGTAAGCCGTAAGCCACATAGTGTAAACGATTGATTACTGAAAAGATGGTAATGTAATTGAATTTTTATTATAATGGGCATAAAATACCTACATGACCGTACATACAGTTAATTCGGCGCTCAACAAGAATGTTCAGAAGCTCACAGAACTCCGTCAAGGTTGAGGAGTCTACTCCACCTCCTTCAAAAGATCTCTCAGTCGGATTGTAATCTCCCCCAAAGTATAGACACTTGTTACCTGTGATGCAGGTAATCAGCATTTTTGCGTAATCATTGTTAAGTAACAGATTTACAGAAGAGAAACGGAAACCAGTAATTGGACCAGAAGGACATCGCAGTAATTGCAGTGATGGCACTGAAAGGACACTGCAGTTGTGAGACCGAAGGGAAACTGCAAGAATGAGACTGCAAGGACACTGCATTTGTGATACCGAAGGGAAACTGTAATAACGGGACTGCAAGGACACTGCAGTGGTGAGATCGAGGGGAAACTGCAAGAATGGGACTGCAAGGACACTGCAGTTGTGATACCGAAGGGAAACTGCCACTGAAAGGACACTGAAGTGGTGAAAGTGAAGGAACTGAAATGAAACTGCAAAAAATGCGGCTAAAATACCACTGCGGTGATTAGACTGAAGGACCTCTACAATATTGTGACTTTAGAACAGTGTAGTGAAGTGATGGGACCGAAGGGATCCCTCAGTAATAGGACTGATGGAACTCTGCTGTAATAGGACCAAAAGGACACTGCAATAATTGGACTGAAAGACGCTACAGTAATGGGCTGGAAGACTACTGCAGTGAAGGGATGGAAGTGACGCTGCAGGAATGGGACTGAAAGGACACTTCAGTGATGGGACTGAAGGGCTGCTTCAGTAATGGAACTAAAATAAAACTGCAGTGATGGGACCAAAAAGACTCCAAGAATGGGATTGGGAGGACACTGCAATGATTGGCTCGAAGGAACACTACAGTAATCTTACTGAAGGGACATTGCAATGATGGGACAGAAAGGACACAATAATGATGGGACTGAAAAGATACAGCAATGACGGGCAGAAGGGACGCTACAATAGTGGGACTTAAGGAACAGTTCATAGATGGGCCCAAAGGAAAATTAATAATGGAGCTCAAAGGACACTGCAGTGATTGAACTGAAAAGGCACTGCAGTAATAGAATAGAAGGCACACTGCGATGATTGAACCGGAAGGACACTACAGCGATGGCACTGAAGGAACACTGCAATGATGGGACCGAAGAGACGATGCGGTAAAGGGACTGGAGGTAAGCTGTGAGAATGAGACTGGAATGCCGCTGTCATGACTGGACAGAAGGGAGACAAAAGTTACGAGACCGAAAGGGAAAGCGCCTTAGTGGCATGATTGGTATGGTCTTGGCCTGCCACCACGGTGGCCGCGAGTTCGATTCTCGGGCATTCCATTGAGGTGTGAGGGATGTGTATTTCTGGTGATAGAAGTTCACTCTCGACGTGGTTCGCAAGCCACGTAAAGCTGTTGGTCCCATTGCTGAATAACCACTGGTTCCATGCAACGTAAAAACACCATACAAACAGAACAAACCGAAAGGGAACACTGTACTGAAACATTTGGGACCAATTATAGTGTGCTTGGGAATATACACAAGTATCGGCCCTCATTATTCATGATACAATAAAGAGAGAAAATTTGGTATAAGAGGAAGTGAGCTAATCATTCACAAACACTATAAAGTAAATCAGGTATTAAGTTGTGCAATAACTTTTAAATATATGTTAAGCTAACCTCCCATAGCCTCGACATCGCTTTCACACACTCCCATTATTTCCATATCTATCTTCATTATAATTGTAGTCGGTGTAGGTTACACATGTAGCTTTAGTCTTATCTGACTGCATGTCTGTATAACACTTATTTCTACATCATTTGTAAACTAGTCTGTTATATTAATCATTACTTTGCTAATTTGGCTCTTTTAATGAATTTAATGGATGAGGCGTCATTGATTTCTATTAACTGTCGGAAGCAAGAAATTGGTGGAGAATGACTTTGGAAATAGCGATATGAATTAATTTGTTTTCAAAGGCATTG
>NC_087218.1:38635751-38638251 GCF_015104395.2 Macrobrachium nipponense | reverse complement strand
ACACATATAGAATCTAATCTCGGTATTTATTAAAAGGTAGCAATGGATCCATGCGTCTAAGCAAAGACTTCCCCATGTTCACTACGGCACAGGCCACCAGAAACTTAATGAAGTTTCCTATCTCTGGCAAAGTTACCACAAACACAATTGTGCGAGAGGCCAACAATTTCGGGAACACAAATATCCAGAGAAAGAAAAATGTTGTTCCAGTATGTAGACATTCAAAAAATGCAAAAATTCTCCCCTAAATCTCTCTGCAGCATCAGATGGCTGAAATTATAAACACATTCCCGAACAATGATTCCAAGTCACGAACTGAGATATTAAAAAATCTACATAAACTGTCCAGAGAGAAAAGTAAATTCAAATTCGCCCATGATAAAAAAAACTTATGTTAGCGATGGCTAACGTCCAAAAAGGGGGAAAAAAAAAGAAAAACCAATGGCACTGTCGACTGTTCCCGTGACACCTGTAACATCTGTGACTCGGGTAGACTTAAAGCAATTATCTGCTTTAAACTAAATTTGTGGTTAGTACCTCCCATATTCACAAACATCACCACCCTTAGTATCAGTACAAGCACCCATGTTAGTATAAAAAAATAACGCCAATATCAGTACTCGTCAGTATCACCAAATTCACCAAAATTCACCAAAATTCACCAGTCTCACCAAATTCACCATTATCACCAAATTCACAAATTCAGCACCCATAAATCATTGTCACATACACCAAAATTATTGTCACCGTGAACTCCAATAGAATCCCCATAAATATCTCTAGTAATAATTCTTAGTAATAATTCCACTTAAATAATTCCCCATAAATAATTCTCCATTAAATATCTCTCCATAAATATCTCCAGTATCACTAGTATGAGCTTAATGTTGCCATTCCTCAGTATCATCACCAATAGCATCACCATTTTAAAATATCCCAAACACAACCCCATTCTAAAAATAATCTCTGTATCCCCAGTTATAATAACACCCTCTACTATTGTGTAAAAGCGTTCTCCAAAGCGCAAGGAAAACTTGCACCATATATATATTCATTTTCATTTTCTCTTTACTCAAAAGAAAGAAATAAACTCGTTCTAAAACAAACTGACCCCCATACCCCGACACAAAGACAAACTGACCCCCATACCAGACACACAGAAAAAACAAACTGACCCCCATTACCCCGACACAAAGAAAAAACAAACTGACCCCCATTACCCGACACAGAAAAAAACAAACTGACCCCCATTACCCCAACACAAAGAAAAAACAAACTGACCCCCATTACCCCGACACAAAGAAAAAACAAACTGACCCCCATTACCCCGACACAAAGAAAAAACAAACTGACCCCCATTACCCCGACACAAAGAAAAAACAAACTGACCCCCATTACCCCAACACAAAGAAAAAACAAACTGACCCCCATTACCCCGACACAAAGAAAAAAAAAAGGAAGTTCACCCTCCAGTTGGCACTACCCCATGGAAGACACCACTAGCCTCCCTTTGGCACTACCCCTTGGATGCTCAGCAAAAAATACGTTGAGTACTTATGCATGCATGATAGAGCACCGTCTCCAAGGGCCAAAAAAAAAAAAAAAAAAAAAAATGCAATCCAAGCACCCCCAGAACTAAGTTGCATGCATGAAAAACCTTCACACGCATACATATGTGTCAAGAAAAAAAACGAATGCGTCGCCTCTAAACATGTGCTAAGAAAAAAAACACATTACGTTCTGCTCCTATGATAAAAAATATGGTAATCTGAACTGATTCTTTAACTCCAAAAATGAATCATACACAAAGGCAAAAAAAAAAAATAATAATAATGTAACACTCATGTCGTCAATGAGAGAACACAGGATTTCCTCGCGCATGTGTATGGTTAAACACGCGAATATAGATACCTGCGTGTGTAAGAACGACTAGATATTCGAGCGAGAAAATACTTAGTATTCACACTCACCCACAAATCGCAACTGAGTGACAGAAACCCTCGAGGCATCTCACGGGGTCAAAATGCTGATGCTAATTGAATATTTCCCTCTCAATACCAGAACGACGGCTGAATAATTCTTATCCCCTGTCACTTATTAATTGAATACCTAACACATTCTCACAACCAGACTCTCTCAAAACAGACTTTTTAAGCTGCTATTAATCTCAAAAAAGGCGTAACACGGTTCAAATACCGTAGATTAGAATCTAATCTCGGTATTTATTAAAAGGTAGCAATGGATCCGTGCGTATAAGACCATTGGCAATACCCAACATCCATTTCCTCTCACTCCAACACCAACCACCCCCCCCCTCTCTCTCCGCGACTATCCGCGACAGAATAAGCTACAGAATAACTGCACAGCAAGCTCATTTTTTGTGTAATGAACCTACCTGGAAACTGGCATTCACATTTAATTGTACGCTAAATCTTTTTTGGATTCTGAGACTCTTCCATTCTAGTACCTTTCCGAAATCATGCAAGCAAAATAGACCCAC
>NC_087218.1:38608557-38635251 GCF_015104395.2 Macrobrachium nipponense | reverse complement strand
TTTATTTTGCTTCTTGTTTTTTTCTTCAGTGTAAGGAAGAACTGCCTTAGACGGCCAAGTTGATGTCCATGTTTCAGCATAGGATTGACAAGTAGTAACGAAAATAATGTGACTTAATGTGAAGAAAAGAAATTAAAAAGAAAAACCTTTTTAATGCACGGGACCAAGTGGCAAAACGGCAACCCTGTACTTTTTCTAGCCCAGGCAAGAAGAAAAATAGCAAAAAGATAAGGAAAGCATTGACCTCTCATGGTGGATGAAACATGCTAACAAGCAGGATAATTATGATATATTTATTAAAATGAAAATGTAAGAAATAAATAATTTGCATGTTCAACAGTGCAGAATTTTTTTTTCTAATCAAATATAGTATACTTATTATAATTTTCGTTGGTCAAACAAGGCTCTATTGGACTGTAGATTTTATAGCTCGTAATTTAGGTCAAAAGTTAGGAATATAATGCTTACAACTTATGCGTGAGGGGAAAATCTTTCACGCGTCCCAAGTAAGCTGGAGGTCGCATTGCGTCTTATTATTATTTTTTATTTTACGTCAGCTCGGACATAGTGTATGCGCCAGCACGAAAACTGTTGTCTTTGCCTGCAGAAATATTACTATAGATTTGACTTTGTACCTTCACAGCCATTATTGTTTACGTCAACACAGACATTAGTTTTTTGTTATAATATTTCGTTAGTATCCTTCAAAGCAAATACTTTTTTTCACAAACATAAACACAGATATTACTTACTTCCCCAACAAACGTTGCGCTCATCTTCGCAATTACGGTTTGAATTGGTTTTTGTTTTTCTGATTCCAAGTAACAATTTCCCAGCTTTACTGTTGTTTACAAATGTATGAATATTTATTGCAGCCGAAGATTTATAGTGTGAAAATTTCTCCTGTCCCTTTCGGCAATTCTATGCTAATCGCACCGCAACCATTGATCTCCTCTTAAGTGCAAAAAAAAAAAAAAAATGAAAAAAAATAATCAAGATTGTGAATCGAGATGCGTAAAAAAGTAAAAAAATAAAAATAAAAAACATTAGGGTACTTTTGCTGATAAGATTATTTCGTAATGCAACCCTGTAATTTGAGTGGTATTGTCTGCCATGTCTGCCGCATGCTGTTCTTATCGTAACATCGCGGTATATCTTGTCCCTTTTTATCATTCACAAATCCTCCTCTCTCTCTCTCTCTCTCTCTCTCTCTCTCTCTCTCTCTCTCTCTCTCTCTCTCTACCCGTTTAAGATCAGTGCACAAAGATATTGCAACATATTACTTGCATGTTTTTTTTTTTTATACATGTGTTCCTGTTGGCCGTTAGGTAGAATTTTGGGTGTAACCCAAGCTTATTTGGCTGTAACTTGTGAGGAAACGCTGGCTTGGGTACGTTTGTATGTATTTATGTATGTTTATATATGCTCAGATTCGGTGGTTGATATGTAAGTGAAAAGAACGGCTAATAACTGGTGTGCTGCGTGTACGTTTAAGCCAGTAATGAGATGAGTTGTTCAGGAAGCGAATGCCTGCACTTTAAAATCTTCAGAAATTCATTTGTTCGTGTAGCCTGATCATCGGTCTAGGGTTCTCTCATATAGACTGAGTTAAGCGAAGAAACCCCAGGACCACGTTATCGGCTCTCTGATCTTGGCAAGAACTTGAAGGTCGTTCGTTATGAGCTGACATCCAATAGTCACTGAACTCTTAAGTGGCTCCACTTTAGACCTCTCATTGTGCCTTTGTCACTCTTAGCTAATCTACCATTTCTGAAAACTCATAAGTGCAGAGATGATTTCCTTGACGAATTCTCGATGAATGCAGCTGTATTTGTTTATAGTAGTCTCGTCAATGCACCTCACGCGGTGCGCTGTAACCATTACTTAAGGTTGATTTTTGGCGTTCCTTAGGCCTGTGGCTGCAACCCCTTTCATTCCTTACAATTGTTTCATAGTGCAATTGTCCTGTTTCACATTTCAAACCCTTTTACTGTCAGTTTTCCTTTTATAGCTGAATGACCTCTTAGGTCCCAGCGCTTAAATTCGTTATTCCACTTCCATTCCAAAGGTACTTAGCACAGTTCGTTGGCACGACGTTTTTTTTTTTTTTTTTTTTTTGTGAGTAGAACATTATCAAGTATTTAATGGGTCGCGTTTCCCATTTTCAAGTTATACTGAAGATTTGGGTGCTCCCAGAGCCTCAAAATTGATAACTATTTGCCACGAAGTACAGTATGACATTGCAAAGAAAAGAAAATTCAGTTGGTTCTAAGTGACTCTGAAGGAATGGTAACATTTCTGGACTACGAACGGTCATGAAATTAGCAGGTGAGCCTGCCCCCACCCTTAACTCTTCCATTGCTGTTAATTTTCCCATTTGCCACTTTTGTTTGTCAACAGACGTCCTCCGCTCACTCGGCTAGCTGACTTCATTCTGTCAGACTGAAGCTGACATTGAAAGGGCGGAATGCTTTTGATTCATCTTTCATGACAGATCGCAGTTGATGTCATCTGAGGGAACAAAACGAACTTCCGAATATATGTGGTTAATTTCGGATTTATGTGATTAATTTCATATCCTGTTGAAAAGTCTTTGCTGAATCTGAAGGCCCGTCCACACTAGGAAGCATTGTTTGCGAACAATGTTTGCAGACAGTTTGCAAACAATGTTTCCTGTGTGGACAGGCCTTGAGGTGCTTATTCTCAGTAGTCCCCCATTTTCCTCCTTTCTGAGTAAGTCTGACTGTAAGTTAGTGTTTATATCAATTGTCTTTTATCACATTAAAGGTCATTCGCTAGTTTCCCTTAGTGGATATTTCTTTTATCCTCTTGATAACTGAAGGCCTAAAACTGCAGGCAGCATAAAGTATCCATGTCAAAATTTAAACCTTGAGTGATTCTCCGAGTTTAGGGAATGCAGTATGTACAGATATAATAAGTTGTGTTCCTATTGACACCTGTGGCTGTTTTTTCAGTTTATATGTCTGGCTGTCTGTATGGTTTTCGGCCCCCCAAGATATTATCAAAAAGTTCATTGTGGTGAAGATGAGTTGAGATGAGTTGGTATATTGTACTGGCTTTTGTGCGCGTTTATTAAATATACATCTTGCATTGAATCATTCTGTGTAGTGGAGAAAATGATGTTCAACGTAATGCTCGTACCTTTGTTATGTCAGTTATTGTGCAGATTATCAGTGATAAGCTGTGGTGCCGTACCCAATAAATTTAGATGTTCGTCCTTACTCAAGGTATTATTTGATGTTTGTTTAAAATATATAACGTCTTGCCTACGTATAATCCTACGAACTTTATGTGGAGATCAGTTGTTCAGAGAAACTTTAAATTGTTTAAATTCCAAAGTAACGTCAGTTAACTGAAGGAAATCAGCCAATTCAGTCTTAGATTTATCAGTTCCCAGAAAATTGCTCTCGTTCAGTGAGGACCCCAACTCTCCAATTCCCCTTCAAATATCGCTTTTCGTGGTCTCGAAAACCCATCTGTTAAGAGCGGTTCTTGTAACAGGAGAATCAGACCAGTCTTGGAATATTTCCTTTGTCTTCTTTCACAGTCAACAGCTGTTCTCAATGGCTTCTGTGCTGCTTTCGTAACGCCTTTCTCAGGTTAAGGCTGATCAGAAATGTCTTTGTTCATTTTTTAGGGTTTTGTTGTTTTATCTTAAAAAAATCCATTTTCGTGTTGTCTTGACAGCTGTTTGTAGAGAGAGAGAGAGAGAGAGAGAGAGAGAGAGAGAGAGCGAGAGAGAGAAGAGAGAGAGAGAGAGAGAGAGAGAGAGAGAAAACCCATTTTCATCTTTTCATAACAGCTGTTTGTCGTCCTCTCCTCCGCCCCCTTTTTTTGTCAATCACTTTATACTAGGTGAAAGGAGAGCTTATTGCAATTTAAATTAAGTATAAGTAAGTTTTACCAGACACTGAACTGATGAACAGCTCTCCTAGGCTGGCCCGAAGGATTAGATATTTTCACGTAGCTAGGGACCAATTGGTCACCTACCAACGGAACCTACAACTTACTGTGGCATCCGAACCACATTATATCGAGAAATGAATTTCCATCACTAGAAGTAAATTCTTCTGATTCCGCGTTGGCCGAGCCGAGATTCGAACTTCAGACCACCGGATTGGTAACCAAGCGCGAAAACCACTCGTCCAACGAGGAACTCTGCATATTGCAATGAAGGTACAATCCTGTTGGTAGTGTATATATAGCGTGGCAATAGATAATCATTGTATGTTTGATTATTTTAGCGGCAGTTATCAGTAGAGTAAATTATGTCCTATTGTGCCGTAGGAAGGGTGAATAATTTTTTTGCTCGAGGTATCTTTTATGTCTCTTGAAGAATTTCATTATTCTGTAAAATATACAGGAATATACGTTTGCATGTAAGTACAGTCTGTTCAATTTCATTGTCATTTAAAGTTTTTGTAGCTTCCACTGGAAATGTTTAAAATCTCTTGAGGTAATTTAGAAAAATGAAAGACACCGAGAAAAAGGCCAAATTTCTACGAGAATTGTAACCTCTATCTTTTAATGAAAAGCCCTCATTGGTTAGCACGGACAGATGTGTCTTAAGTTTTGTAAATATAAAATATATAAACCGCATGATTCTTCGTGATTTGGTAGGTAACTTCGGGTGTTGCATTGACTGAACCGACCTTTGCTATTTCAGAATCAAATAATGTACAGGTCCTTGTTTTGTGAAGAGAAGTAAACCTTGATATCTTGGTCAAGACATGAAGCTGGTAATTTTCTGGGTAATTTGCGATGACACTGCAATCATTGTACTATGTTATTGTTGACAAAGTACTTTGCTAACCTCAGCAGAGAGATAAATCTCAAACTAAAATGCTTACGGAAGTTACATATCTTTATTACAAGCGTGGACTGTGGATATGATGGCCTTTGCATTACTGCTATATTGATTCACGAACATATCCTCCTCTTTCTCCCCATCCAACCCGGTAAAAACGAAGGAAATGACTGTAACAAGGCTTGCTTTGTGCAAGGGTAAGTCCATTAATTGCACATTTATTTTCTTTCATAACGTTAAGCATTGGATTCAGAGCCTTCATGTGACCCTCTGCCTCTCACACCAGAGACTGAAGGTCTACAGCAAAATTCCTTAGAAATGTGACTTGAATCCGCTTTCAAAGAAAGTAGGTTTTTTTGTAGAAGCTAGCAAGTGTCTGTGCTGGCGCTGAGGAGGCTGCAAATTCCAGCGAGATGTATGCTAGTGTTACACCAGCCCCGGTTTCTTTTGCCATGCCCTAGGTTAGGTTAGGTTAAGTTAAATTAGTGTTCTTCTAGTCATTTGGGTGTGGGAGACATAGTGAGATTATTTTTTCAGGGAAAGGTCTCAGTACTCTGTTACATCTAGTTCCTCGCTGGACTAGTGGTTTTCGCGCTCTGCTGCCAATCCGGTGGTCCGAAGTTCGAATCCCGGCTCGGCCAACGCGGAATCAGATGAATTTATTTCTCGATATAGTGTGGTTCGGATCCAACAATAAGCTGTAGGTCCCGTTGCTAGGTGACCAGTTGGTTCCTAGCCACGTAAAAATATCTAATCCTTCGGGCCAGCCCTAAGAGAGCTGTTAATCAGCTCAGTGGTCTGGTAAAACTAAGATGTACTTAACTTTTCATCTTGGGAAAATGCGAGCTGGCTTAATCTAAACAACCAACCTTATATAGTTAAGGAGGTCCTGACAAAGATGCATTTATGTATAAATGCATGTAAGTCTATATGAGAAGACTTTTATGTGAGAAGTGTGTGTATTCAATATTACTTTTGCATCTCTTTGCATTGTCATGGATACTGGAAAATTCAGGTGATGATTTAACTCCAGTGCGAAAACTCACCCCCCTCTGGCAATCTGTTCGGACCTTTAAGAAGTCTTCTTGGGGATCCGATATCTTTTCCTAGGTCACATCTTTGGGAAGTATATAAATAGACAATGGTAGATGCCATAAGAGTATTCAGCATGATTTATTATATGTAAATATAGATTCAGTTGTCAGTGGGTTTGTTGGGATTTGATTATATGTAAATATAGATCCAATTGTAAGTGGGTTTGTTGGATCAGCTGACATTTTATGGCCGGACAATGAGTTCTAATGATTTGTTGGAATTTGGCATAGAATTTGGCATTAAGTAAAAATGGAACACTGGTGTACAAAAGTATCCAAGGTACATTCGGAATAGCATTGTTAGGCAAAAACTTCATATTCAAATATTTGTGGAGGCATTTAAAAAATAAACTACTGGGATAACAGTTATCAGTAATAAATTTCTTTTTAAAAGTGACCTGTGGAAAAAAGTAGAAAGGGAGTTTATCTTAAAATTGAAATTACAAAAGCTATAAAAATTTGTGCCCAAACGTGTGAATGTCTTCTTCCTGAAAATCGAAGTAAAACCTTGAATTATTGCGACACACATCTGTACCCAAAACAGCAAGTTTGTTATCTGTCTCGTAATCTATTGTAAATTTTATATTTGGACGGGCCACAGTAGCATAATGTAAAACAAATCAGCTTTATTCTTATCATGAAGTAAGATAGCAGCGTCATTGACATAACGGCGATGAAATAGCGGGTGATAAGCGAGTGCAGTTGTCCAGCAACCGCTCGTCTAAATCACACATCAAAATATTAGCCAGCACCTGGCCCAGAGGGCCCCTCGTGCCATTGCCGTCAGCCTGCACATAAGCTTTAACATTAATAAGGCGTGATCCGACTTCCAGCTTACTCGGGACGCATGCAGGATTTTCCCCTCAGGCATAACTTGTAGACATTATATTCCTAACTTTTAACATGAATCAAAACATGCTAAAACCTACAGTCAAATAGCACCTTGTTTCATCAACGAAAATTAAAATAAATACGCTATTTTTTACTAGAAATAATTTTTTTTTACTGTTTAACATGCACGTTATTTATTTCTTACATATTAATTTTAATAGATAAATTGTAAATATCCTATCCTAAAATTCCTGTATCTTTAACTCAATGCAAAACACCCTATTTAGATCTTTATAGGCACTTCCATAGACCTTTCCTACCTCCCCCCCACAACAACAAAATAGTTTGTAGGCTTACTCCCTGAGTAAGCGAAAATAAAGGACTAGCAAGAAGCGTCCACTTGGATTTTATTATTATCATTATTATTAAAAGCGCAAAGGAGACCGGGGAAGGAAAATAGTAGACAGACAGCAGATAAACTGGATGGCAGAAGTAATGCTTCATAGATCTTTTTGTACAGGCTGGCAGTGTCATTATAAATTCTCATTATAAGTTCACTGTCATTATAAGGTTATCATTATAAGCTCAGTATTATTCTGTATTCTGTGTCTCATTAAATCCTCATAAGATCAGTGTCATTATAAAATTCGTATTATAGGATGTCATTATAAATTTCTCATTATAAGATTAGTGTCATTATAAAATTCTCATGATAAGATCAGTGTTATCAGAAATTTTCTATGAGATCTGTGTTATTATAATATTGCCATTATAAGGCCGGTGTCGTTATAAAATTCTCATTATAAGATCAGTGTCTTTAAAAATTCCCAGGAGATCAGCATCATTATAAGTTCTCATTTTAAGCTTTTTGTCATTATAAAATTCTTATTATAATATCAGAGTTATTATAACATTCGAAATATTAGATCAGTTATTATAAATTCTCATTCTAAGATCAATTTCATGTAAAATTCTCATTAAAAGTTCAGTGTCATTATGAAATTCGCATTATAACAGTGTCGTCTCAGAATTCTCATAAGATCAGTGTTATATAAAATTTATATTAGAAGATCAGTGTCATTATAAAATTCTCAATGTAAGATCAATGTTATATATAATTCTCATAATACAGTATTATAAATTCTCATTATAAGATCAGTGTCAATGTTTTCTTATTAAATGATCGGTGTCTTATAAAATTCTCAAGAGATCAGCATCATTATGAAGTTCTCATTATTGAATTAGTGTTATAAAATTCTCATTATAAGATCAATGTCAAAATTCGCATTATAAGATCAATGTTAAAATTCTCATTATAAGGTCAATGTTATTATAAAATTTTAATTATGAGATCAGTGTCATTATAAAATTCTCATTCTAAGATCAGGGTCATGTAAAATTTTCGTTATAAGATCAGTTCATTATAAAATTCTCATGATAAAATCAGTGTCGTCATAGCATTCTCATAAGATCAGGATCATTATAAAATTTGTATTAGAAGATTAATGTTATTATAAAATTATCAATGTAATCTCAGTCTTATTAGAATATACTTTTTATGAGATTAGTGTCGTTATGAAATTCTCATGATAAGATAGGGTCATTATTATTTTTTCATGGTAAGATCATGGTCATTATAAATTTCTTATTCTAGGGTCAGGGTCATGAAAAAATTCTCATGGTAAGATCAGTGTCATTATAGAATTCTCATTGCAAGAGCAGAATCATTTTAAAATTCACATATGGGGTAGGTACAGTTTTGTTGATTGTTACCTATAATCTGTTTTTTTCCATCTGTCCATTCGCCTGTGGTGTTTGTGCATGGTAACTGTGGGACGTGCATGGTAACACTGTGTCCCGGGCTTTAAATAATATCCTATTTCGAATATTAAAGGTGTAATTCGCATACAGTAAATTATTTAAACACCCAGATATCCTTTTATTTACCTAAAACTTACACATAGCGTAACTATTTAAAGCCTGGGACGCAGTCTTACCATGCGCGACCACCACAGATGGAAAAAAAAACTAAGTATAGCTACGCTACCAAAATATTGTGGAAAAGAGAATTTATCATTGGAAATGGGAGGAAGATTTTGATGTTAAAGAAAATTGACGAGGGCATTCTGACAGAGAGAGAGAGAGAGAGAGAGAGAGAGAGAGAGAGAGAGAGAGAGAGAGAATGGTTCTGTTTCCTTCCAGATTGTCGTAACATGATCTTATACAAATTTTAGATGTGATCGAACAGGCTTCTTTCGTAAGCAGTGCCATGAAATTTGGTCTTTTGTGCGGTATCCGGGCACCAGTTTCACATTCTGGGTATTTGTTGATTCCGTTATTTCCTTTTCCCAGTTCAAAATGCTATCGTTTTATTTTTAATCGCATAAAATGATTTATTTATTATTATTATTATTATTATTATTATTATTATTATTATTATTATTATTATATTATTATTATTATTATTATTTCAGTAGATGACATCACCCATATGGACCAAGCCCACAGGCGCCATTGACTTGATATTCAGGCTTTCAAAGAATATGGTGTTTATTTGAAAGAAGATGAAGGTGATAGGATATAAAGGAAGAGATGATTTACAAAGAAAGAAAAAATAAATCAGCAAATGAATAAATGTAAGAAATGATGAATCTACTTTTGAATTTTTGAGGCACCAGTTGAACAACATCACCCTCACGGAGTGTTATTATTATTAATATTATTATTATTATTATTATTATTATTATTATTATTATTATTGATTATTATTATTATTATTATTATTATTATTATTAGATGAGCCCTTTTCATATGCAACAAATCGCATAAAATGATATTTATTAGTTTATTATTATTATTCTTATTATTATTATTAGTTATTATTATTGATTATTATTTTATGTTATTTTATTAATTATTATTCAGTAGATGACATCACCCATATGGACCAACCCCACAGGGGCCATTGACTGCAAATTCAGGCTTTCAAAGAATAGGGTGTTCACATGAAAGAAGTAACAGAAGGTATTAAGAAATACAGAAAGAAGAGGTCAGTTTAAAAAACGAAATAAATAAATCAACAAATTAAAAGATAAATAGATAAAAAGACAAATGAAAGATTAAACCTGTGATGTCCCAGTTGCATAACGTCCTCAGAGATTAGATTGGAACGCATTCCTGACCGACTTCTTTATCATTCACGTTCAGGAGATGAAAGTGATACTCATTTTAGGGTTGTGTTGTGCTTGATTGAGTGGGTATTCTGTTATTTGTAAATGCAGGGTTATCTCATGACCTAACGTAGTTTCTTTACGCGAGAAGGTGACCATACAAGTGTGTTAATTATTGTAGTTGTTAACGATTTGCGCGCACATATTTTCCTAACATGCAGTGGGAAAAGAGGACGTTCTGTATCAATCATTAATTAAGTATTAGAAGGTACATAATGGATATACAATCCAATGTAATATGCCAAAATACCATGAATATAAGTGTATTTATATAAATGTATATATATATATATATATATATATATATATATATATATATATATATATATATAGGTATATATATATATATATATATATATTATATATATATATATTATAATATATATATATATATATATTATATACACACACATATACACACACACACACACACACACACACACATATATATACTATATATATATATATATATAATATATATACATCGATATATATAGATTTATGTAAACTGGGGGGATTCTTCCCCCCCATTATTCATAAGGTAAGCGTGACACGAAACGGAAGGCAACCACACACAACATTACACACACAGCCTCTCTCTATCTCTTCCTCGGCAATCCCTCTCTCTCTCTCTCTCTCTCTACCTCTTTCTCTCCATTTTAACAGGTAATGAAAATGAGAGAGTTGCATCATAACATTAACGTTTATTAACAAGAATAAATAAATCAATCAACCAAGTAATCAAGTCTTACAGACTAACTCAAAAACAGTACAATGTCTAGTCACCAAAAAAGTCTACACCCCTCTGGGAATTCCTTTTGTCCCCCGGTATTCCAGATCCGTCTGTTTCAAAGATACAGAACACATCCGGTAAGTTACACACAAGTTTAAAGACAAAGTTAATAAAACGGAACATCTTACAAGATATCAACAAGCCATCCCTTTGGCTAAAGCACTTCAACACTTACCCAGACAACCGGACACTAAACACTATTAATAAAAAACTCCCCCGGCGAATGCTACGGCATCTTGCCTGTGACTTGAAGCCCTATGTCAAAATCCCTCCCATAGGCTTGGGTATGAACCTATTAAAGGGAAGAAGCACACACGCACATACGAACACACAGTTCGATAGCGCCTCACGGTTCTAGCTGCATCCAGTTTCGCAAAGGCACTTGAGAAGAGTTCATAAACTGTCGTGCATTGACTTGTCGAACTAAGCACTTTTATCTCATGCCACCCCCAGAAACTCATTGTTCAGCTACTCTCAGGTCGTCACCTCTACACTGTTCTCCACATTCCATAGGTCACAGGAACACATAGACAATATATTATTAATCCAAACAAAAACCCTAGGCCTTACAGATAGCTCGGCCACCTGATACCTGCTATGCTACCCCCAGCTAGCAAAATTGCTTATAACACAAAACACTGGCCGGCTTAAAATAAAACATACGTAAAACTGCACCGTCTCTGGCATTATAAAATAAAGTCTTATCACGCTTTATCTCCCAATAACACAAGACGCATTTTCTCTCATATTTTCTGCATTAGGATTCTTGAATATCCCTCTTCGCTTGTCTGGAAGTAGCTGCACAGACAGTAGACTGTAGCTAACTGTAGGAAGACGGAATGCCTCCCTCATTGTAGAAGACTTCTCACGGCTTTTGCGGATCCCCACACAGCTGTGAATTCTCGCGATCACCCATGTGGAAATTCTTGTAATCACCCTGGACAACATGGCAGCAACCTCTCTTCACGGCTGGTGGACGTCTTGCTGGTGTCGGGGAACGACTTTTCCTTTGGGTGTGTGTTTAGTATGTCATCAAGTCTTTGGTCAATCTAAGAAAATTAACCCCCAGACATACTACTTCTATCAAACAATGATCTCAAAAGTCAGAAATACTAACTGAACATCTCCCAATTAACTCCCTTAATATGACTACTAAAATGATAAGTCATTATCGCAACTCTCTAAAAGGAAAAAACATCAAGTTCTCCAACTCAATTCTCCAAACTCACACATCAGCACACACACAACTCAAGAAATCACAGCAACTCCACGGAATTCTGCACTCACATTTCAAACTCGAATGTGCTCAAAAAGAAAAAAGAAAAAAAAGGAAAAAAAAATCGTAATGAGCCCAAGGAAACAAAAAGAATCTCCGTACACCCAGACCCAAAAATGTTCTCTCAAGTTCTAATATTTAAACAACCCACAAAATCAGTCAAAAATCTCCAACTTTTAACAGGCAAAAAACCCCTTTTTTTTTATTTTTTTTTTTTTACTGCTCAATAATTAATTACAATGAGACTTAATGTCAAACTCCCATTTACGTAAGCAGCAACCCCCGAAAAATTACATCTCCCGGTAAAATCAAATCTCCCGTCCAAAAAAAAAAAGAAATGCTACTTAAGCTCAATCCCCAAATTTATATCTCTCAAGGAAAAGTAAAGGAAAGAAAAATAATAAAAAAAGGATAATCACAAGTAGATTTCCCCAATCACAAAATACATAAATATGTATAATATGCATAACTCCCGCGTTTTTCCCAAGAAATGCTCCATGTAAGCCCCGGAATTTGCCCAGAAAGCAAACTCTTACACATGTGCTTTCGTGAAATGCTATTGTCAATATTTCCAGATATTGGAAAAATTCTGATCTGTCACCATCAGAGGAGGAAAAGAATCAGCACCGACAGGCTCATCACACCGCTTGTCAGCAGAAAAATCGCCTGCGGACGTATGCTCAGACATCAACATAAGAATTGTCTAGTCACACATAAGTTTGGAAACTCATGATTCTCTAGAAAAAGGGTCTAACTGACACATTTCACAGAATTAACACTCCAGGATATGACTAATGTGTCCAAAAATGGTCTTGAAGACTTATTCTCTCAACATGACTTTACCTAAAATTATATTTCTCCAAGAATAAACACACTTGTGAACATAAAAATGCACACATCTCCAAATGACTCGTAATGCAGTAATGCCACTCGCCTCTAAATAGTCACGAAACCAAAGAAGAGAACCACAGAAATCTCCTCTTTGCTCAAAAAAAACTCCATAAACAAAAAAAAAAGGGTCACCCCGCCCAAGATTTAATTCAAACTCCATTATGAGACACCATATTAATAATAACACCACTCCGGTTATAAAATATTTCCTCCATTTGGTTCAAAAACCAACCCCATATTATTCTCTCTTATTTCTCCAATAGCCATAATAAAAAAAAAAACCACCACTCCAGGAATAGAGAATAATCACCTCTATTTCGGCAAATACAAAATATTTACCTCTATTTCCCCAATAATTCCATGTGGAACAAAACAAGCTCCAAAAAATATATCTCCAAAAAGGAATATCAAAAAATGAAATCCCTACCTCCAAAAAAATGTGCACTCAAGGCAACTAACTCACTCAGCGTCACTTCACCAAATATTGCCCCCATAATCTCTCCAACGTATTTGTCTCCATTTTGCAACCAAAGATGGCTGCAAAATAATTGAACTAAACATAGCTTTCTCATCACATTGGCAATATCAAAATGGCCAAAAAAAAATATATCTCCCATATATTATATCTCAAATTATAACTCCAAAATAATATATACCTCCAATTATAACTCCAATTCTCCAGAGAATAACTCAATGTTATAGTCAAAAACTATAAAAACTCTCTCCATTTAGCATAATTGCTAAAAAAGGCAAAAACTCTGCAAATAAAACTGTCTAGAAAATTCTAGAAAAATCACCCATGTGCCACAACTCCTTATAACAGAACTCCAAGTTCAAAGTGTATTAGCCAAGAACTTCTTCCCCATATGCACCTAAACGACCATAGGCCACTAGAAAACTTAACCAAGTTTCCTATCTCTCACAAAGTTGTCACAAATACAACTAATGTTATTGTGCAAGAAAACTCACAATTTCTGAACATAAATATCCAGAGAAGAAATGTAGTGCCATTACGTATGCATTCAAAACGTGCAAAAAATTCTCCCATATATTTCTCTATAGCATCAAATAGCTAAAACACGAACACGTTCCCGAACAATGACTCTAAGTCATGAACTGAGACATTATAAAAAATATCCACACCAACTGGAGAGAAAAAATAAACTCAAATTCACCCATTGGTAAAAAAACTTGTGTCAGCTATGGCTAACTTCCAAAAAAGAAAAAAGGGAGAAAACAAAAACTCGCTAGATGTCAAGCATTATCTGCTGAACTCATAAAAAAAAAGAAAACTAATGTGTTGTTAGATTCCTCCCCAAATTCAAAAAAGATTTCACCTCCCTTGACAGCATTACGGCACCCACGTATTAGTATATAAAAAATCAGTATCAGAAATCATTATCACAAAAATCACCAAAAAAAAACGTTTCTTCATCAAAATCATCAGTATCAGTACAAAAAATATCACCAATGTTAATGCTTGTCCATTCTCACCCCAAAAAATTCAGCAAAAGTTCAGCAAGATTCAACACAATTCACCAAGATTCAGACCAGATTCATCAAGATTCAGCAAAACTCATCCCCGTGAATCACTGAAATATTCTCCGAAGTTACAAAAACTCAAAATTAATTAACACAAGACTTCTCCCATTCCATTAATTCATTGTAATAATTTCTCCTTGAATAATTATCTGTAATAATTATGAATAATTCTCCCATGAAATATCTCAAAACTCTCTCGTAAAACAATTCTCCCGTAATGATAATTATACTTAAGCAAACCCTCCCGTGACACATCTCAAGTATAATAATTATTAATAATAACAATAACTCTCCACAGCAATAATTCTCTTGCAAAAATTCAAGTAAAGGTGAAATTCAAATAGCATACAACAGTATTGCTGAATCCTATGACATACAATTTCTCCAGCATACACCATGACATAACACCATTGCCACACAACACAGATACAACACCAATCATCAGCATTTCAAAGTAATTTCTCCAACACAATAAAAAAAAAAATAATCTGTGGTATCCCCCTTATATTTGTGTCTTTCAAGGCACAAAGAAACATATACATCCCGTGCATGTTAAACTACTTTTCCCCTCATTCACGGAAAAGAAAAATCTCTTTTTATTTTCCTTTTCTCTTATCCAAGAGAGAAAAAAAAATCTCTTTTCTAAAAAAAAAGACTCTACGGACGGGCGTTTCACTTCATCAACTAATCAATCAGCTGATATCTTAGCATCCAATGTCAAGGCCAAACCCATACCCCAACACAAAGAAAAAAAATAAAAAAAGAAAGGGAGTTCACCCACACTGAGAAAAAAAAAAATTTCTCCCCCCCGTGAGAAAACAACCCCTCAGTCAAGCGGCAGAAACAGCCCGAGGTATACACCAGTGGTCCCACACCCATCTCCCCGTTGAACAGTGTCTGAGGACCCCCCTTCCCAAGGTATACACTAGTGCCCTCCCACCCCTGCACTATCTCTCGAGGGAGGCCAGTGGTACCCTCCATAACAACTATCCCCCCGAGGGATACCAGTACCCTCGCAATGCAAGGCGCCTCTCTGCAGAAATGTGCTGAGCCCGTAAAATTGTGGCCGCTTATCCAAGCACAGTTTCACATGCATAAAAGTACCATCTTAAACACCCCTATCCCCTTTATTTTTTGAACAAAGAAACGAATTACCATACGTTATTTATAAACACGTGCAAATAAAGAAAACACGTCACTATGGGGGCAAAGACAAGAAAAACTTGTTGACCTCTTGAACCAATCCCATTTCACTGAAATATTTAAACAAAACCCTCTCCCTTTGATAAACAATAGTTTTTTAATACTCACCACTCCATAATGGGGAAAAAACCAAAAAAAAAGAACTTGAAATTCTCGTAAAAAACGCATAAATCTCGTCGGCACAATACAAACGCGATCGGTGAAACGCACCTAGCAACCGTCACTCATGAACTAGACTGAGTTGCTTGTCTCACGACTCATGCCCTGAAGAATCTCGTACGAGCAAATTTGATGACCCTAATAGAAATTTTTCTTTCCTCATCCCCCCATCCCACGGATGGATATTTTCTCTAAACCCTTTTCACTTAGCAACCGAGATCTAACAATTTAACAATTTTCACAATCCCACAAAGCTTTGTCGTTCGAAAACTATCGCTAAGCCATAACCCCTTTTATTTTCTAACTGCCACCATCTCTACATTGGCGTTCCCAGGCAAAAAATAAAAAAGAAAGAAGACTTTTATATCCCCTCTTAACCGTCTGCCACCACTGTAACTGGGGGGATTCTTCCCCCCCATTATCATAAGGTAAGCGTGACACGAAACGGAAGGCAACACCACGCACGCAGCCTCTCTCTCTCTCTCTCTCGGCAATCCCTGCTCTCTCTCTCTCTCTCTCCACCTCTTTCTCTCCATTCTAACAGGTAAATGAAAATGAGAGAGTTGCATCATAACATTAACGTTTATTACAAGAATAAATAAATCAATCAACCAAGTAATCCAGTCTTACAGACTAACTCAAAAAACAGTACAATGTCTAGTCACAAAAAAAGTCTCACACCCCTCTGGGAATTCTTTGTCCCCCGGTATTCCAGATCCGTCTGTTTCAAAGATACAGAACACATCCCGGTAAGTACACACAAGTTTAAAGACAAAGTTAATAAAACGGAACATCTTTACAAGATCATCAAACAAGCCATCCCTTTTGGCTAAAGCACTTCACACTTACCCAGACAACTGGACACTAAAAAACAAACTATTAATAAAAAACTCCCCCAGCGAATGCCACGGCATCTTGCCTGTGACTTGAAGCCCTATGTCAAAATCCCTCCCATAGGCTTGGGTATGAACCTATTAAAGGGAAAGAGGCACACACGCATACGAACACACGTTCAAGCGCCTCACGGTTCTAGCTGCATCCAGTTTCACAAAGGCACTTTGAGAAGAGTTCATAAACTGTCGTGCAATTGACTTTGTCGAACTAAGACACTTTTTACTCACGCCACCCCAGAAACTCATTGTTCAGCCACTCTCAGGTCGTTCACCCTCTACACTGTTCTCTACATTCCATAGGTCACAGGGAACACATGGACAATATATTATTAATCAAAACCCTAGGCCTTACATATATATATATATATATATATATGAAATATATTCTGTTAGAACAGAAATCAGAACACAGAAATCCATCTAATAAAAGGACCCATAAAAATGGCAAAATGTAGAAAGTAAATACTATATTTCAGAGACCAAACTGTCTCTCTTTAGGCAGGCAATGAATGAGAAGAGTTACAGAAAAAGCAGTATTTACACCAAGAGGTCCACAGGTCAGCCATTAAGTCATCCTGGTTGACAATTTCTCTTTAATCTTCTTCATCGCTGGGTGGAGGAAGATTTTATCAATAATATCTGAGTCCCACGATCCTTTTGAAAGATTCATTGGTTTTCTTTGTTTAATCAAAGCTGCCTCTACCACCTGGCTTTTGAACCGACTATTGCTCCTGTAAATTATAAGTGACAAATTCCAGTTTATTTTGTGATTATGGTTATTTATGTGGTTAAAAATAGCTGAGCTACGTTGTCCATACCTAACTAAATGTTTATGTTGTGTTCTGGGGGAGTGATTTACTTGTAAAACGGATGTAAACTTGGTCACAGTTGAGGCAAGGGATTTCGTATACTCTTTTATCTTTGGGGATTGGCTTTTGTTGGATGTTAATCATGGTTTTGGCTAAGATATTTGGGTAGGTAAAAGCAAAAGGGTTAGAGTTTCCAAGTGTCTGTGTCAACGTCTTAATCCTGTCCAGGTGTGGGATTTTTATCTTATTGTTGGTCATGTCTCTGGTCTTGTTTGAGGGGGACTGTAGAAGATTATGTTTGCTTTATGAATAACTTTCTCAATTTTATGGTCAGGGTACTGTAAAGATGACAGCTGCTTACGGGTTAGTTCAGTTTCCTTTTCTAGGAAGTCCGGGGGACAAATCCGTAAGGCTCTTAAGAATAAATTGCTGTCTATGCCAATTTTGGTGGAAATGTCATGATAACTAAAATAATGAATGTAAGAAAGTGAAAATGTTGGTTTTCTGTATGTGGTAAATATGTATTCTGTCTTGTCTCTAATTATTAGAACATCAAGATAAGGAATTTTGTTGTCTGTTTTCCATTCAACTTTAAATTTGATGCTGGGCACTAATGCATTAATTTGGAAAGAAATTCGTTGAAATTGACCCCATCTATTATCCCAAAATTTTAGGATGTCATCTACATATCTCATCCACAGCATGTCTAGGTTTTATTGCATCTATTATTATAGTTTAAAAACATTCCATGTATAGATTAGCTAAAACAGGATTTAAAGAACTACTCTTACAGCACCCAAATTTTTGTTTATAGAATTACTCCCAGAATCAAAAGACAGTATTAGAGACACATAATTCAACTATTATTTTATCTAGGGGCAATGCTAATTTCTTTATTATTATTTGTAGAGAACAAAGAAAGCATTATTCTGATAGAACGTTTCACGAGGACTAAAAATAGGCTCTTAAATTTCTTCATGATGAAAAATAACGATGATATTAGGGGGTGGTTTTAACCAAGTACTGTTTTGATCCCAATATCCGGTCATGCTAACCTCTTTAGTATTAGTTGTAAAAATTAGGAAAACCTTATTCTGATAGAACTTTTCATGAGGATTCCAAATATGCTGTTTTCTTCTACGATGAAAAATAACGATGATATTATGGTTCAAACAATGCCGGCCTACGGTTACCTGCTGCCAGGCACTAGCCGGCGGCTAGTGTAATATATATATATATTATATATATATATATATATATATATATATATATATATATATATATATACATATATACATATATATATTATGTATATATATATACATATATATATAAATTAGAATGTATACCCAATATTTATAATACTGAGTTAATGGTTGACACCGAATGACCTTTTTTCCATTGTATGTTAGGATGAGATATTTCATCATTGGGGAAGTATAATGTCTTCGGTAATGAATTTTGTGTTTATGAACTTAGTGTTCCTCGTTTAAGAGTTGAAAATGCCTCAGTTTTCTCATCCTGTTTTTGCGCGCGTGACAATGAATATTTTTCTAAGGGTTAACCAGACAATGAGTAACATAGCATCACGCCTGCTGACTTACAACCACATCCCAAACTGTTTCCCGTCATTCGCACGTATCTTGGGATCTTGAGTCACGCTCGGTGACTCACAAGGTCAAAGGAAGCCTCTGGTCAGGTTCAACCGAAACATGACAGTGACCTGTGGTTAAATATCATGAGAGATGGTACTGTCGATTTGCGAATTGGTCCTTTTAGTTTTCTGTAAAAGAAAACTATTGTGACTGCTTTGTCTGTCCGTCCGCCTTCAGATCTTAAAAATTACTGAGGCTAGAGGGCTGCAAATTGGGATGTTGATCATCCACCCTCCAATTATCAAACATACAAAATTGCAGCCCCCTCGCCTCAGTTGCTTTGATTTTATTTAGGGTTAAAATTAGCCATAATTGTACTTCTGGCAGCGCTATATGCACCAGCAACATAGGCCAACACTGGACCGTGGCTGAGTTTCACGGGCCGCGGCTGAGAGATAAGATTTTATGGTCCTTGGCTGAGGCCACTGCCGGATAGGAAACTCGGTTGCGCCAAAGAAACGTCGGTGCATTTTTTACTAGTTTTTATGGATTTATATTTTTTATACAGAGGTGAAGTTAAGTTCAGTGACGGTCCGATGATTTTTTTTAATAGGGAAGCTACGTTTAACTTGTGTCAAAGATAATACTGTGGCACTACACAACACACACACACACACACACACACACACACCACACACACACACACACACACATATATATATATATATATATATATATATATATATATATATATATTTATTTATTTTCCTAAGAGGACGTTTTTAACTGAACTCCAGACAGCGCTGTCGCATTTCCATAGTCTCTTCCACCCTCTTCCAACCTCCCTCCCCCCTTTCCCCCTTCATTTGTCATTTTTCCGTACCTTTTCATCGATAAAAGTCAAAGTAAGTGCAATCACACGTCTTTCTTTAAGATTCCCTTGTGGAAAAAATAAAACGAAAGCTGTGTGTGAAAACAACACAGTACTGCATTCCTATCATATATGCTCAATGCGTCTGGGCATATTGTTTGCTCTTTCCAGTTAGCGCCGATGTATTTATATTTGTGATTAGCGGGCCAGGTCACTGTATTATACTCAGTTTGATGGAAAAGTCTAGTGAAGGAATGGCAGTTGAGTACTCTTAGTAGCGTCGAATTCTCTGTGTGTGTGTGTGTGAGTTTTTCTTTAATCCTGAGGCTGCATTAAATTCAATAAGATAGTACTACAGTGGCATTCAGGATGATTTTTTTTAGTGGCCCCTGGAACAGCCTTGTCTGGCAGCAGTCTGGTTTCCTCTTGCAGGTCAGGAGTTGATAGCTGTTTGTAACAAGATAACAGTGCTATATCCTTTCAAAGGTATGAATGTCGTCTTTTCAGCATTTTTACTGCGATTTAATTTGCATTTTAATCATGTAACATCGTATGCCACTTATTGAATAGTCATATTTGTGTGTAATCGGGCACTTGGCACGGAATGTGAGCTGAATGTAAACATTGTTAAACCTGGCTCTTCCGGTTGTTATACAGTTCTTGATCCATTTGTATTTTCTGATTTTGTTAGCAGTCATTCATTTCGTCATAGGATCTTCAGATGCAAACTCGCTCTGAGAATAAAGTAAATTGAATTGAACTGAATATAGAAACTTTGCAAAAGTCCAAGCACTGGGACCTTTGAGGTCGTCATTCAGCGCTGAAATGGAAATTGACAGTAAAAGGGTTGAAAGGTTCAACAGGAGGAAAACCTCTTAGTTGCACTGTGAATCAAGTATTAGGAGAGGGTGGAAAGTAAGATTAAGAAAGAGAATATGAAAGGAGATACTGTAAAAGGAACGAAAGTGGTTGCATCTAGGGGCCGGCACGTTGCAAAGAACCTAAAGTAATGCCTACAGTGCACCGCATGAGGTCCACTGACGGCACTAACTCCCTTACGTGGGCTCCCAGAATGAAGTACATGCAAGAGAAATTAAAAGAACCAATGGGAATCAGCTCATCTAATCAGTATCTAGTTCTGATTGTGGTGCCGGGCTAGAAGAAGCTGCGCCGGGAAAGGATATGTTGCCAATTTTGAAGCTGTTTTTGAAATTGTCGTGAATCAAGATTAGAATCTTGAAAAGAATAAGAGTGAGATTAAGAATGCGGAGAGTAATAGTAGTTAGTTGTCAAACAGTAACTATTGCACTGAGTGTGAAGGCCTGAATTGCTTTAGAACCTATCCTTTTGTTAAGTGTTAATCCTGACCAAAGATGATGAAAGGAACTTTTATTTTTAAATTAAAATGCGGTTTTGGGATAACTGAATCGGCCCCGTATGATATTATAACAATATTTATATGATGTTTTGCACCTGATTTTGTATTTGGCTTCTGTGGCTTCAGAGTGAAAAGATGATGACTGAAAGATTTTCTTAGGTTTGAAAAGCAAAGATTGTAGAGCTATCAACAATCCTTGAACTTGGAATATTTAATTATATGTTATAATAACGTAACTTAATAATGAAAAAATAATTTCATGGCCTTTATTTTATAGTATCCAACATTTCAAAAGCCATTTCAGTGATCTCATTTGTTTTGGTGAATTATATTTCCTAGCTTTCTTTTGAAGATAGTAGATGAAATCGAATACAATTATCACCATCTAATCTACGCGAAGAAGAGTCAGAGGTAGATATCGGAATGACTCTGTTGTCCATCTGGTATCCCTTGTTTATGTAAAAATTTTAATCCTTTAACATGTCCTCCCCCGTTTTCTCTTTTCTTCAAGACTGGACTACGCGAGGTCAGTCAGTTCTTTGTCCCATTAAACTTCATTGGTTTAAGGGCTCAATGACGAATAATCAGTCATATTCAGCCAAATGACTTTTTGAGCTTATCAGTGCGTTATCGCGACATGTTCTTCATTGAGTTAGATGTCTTTTGGGAAGTGACTAGACAAGATCATAATTGCGTTATCACGGCAAATTCTTCATTTGTTAGATGTTTTTGGGAAGAGACTGTGAGCTCTTAAATGCGTTATCACGGCATATTCTTCATTTAGTTGGATGTCTTTTAGGAAGTGACCTGACAAGATCATAATTCCGTTAATCACAACGACATATTCTTCATTTTGTTTGATGTGCTGGACTCATGAATGATATTTAGTCCCCGAACATGAAGTAGGAAGTGTTAGTTTGGAGACTGTTATTTTATCGCGAAGGTTTGGATGGTTGTGATTTAATTTCATTTGATCATTGATGCGTAGGAGCCAGTGATTTTGAAGGAACATGGAGTTATTACATTTATGTTAGACCTTAAGAGCATTTCTTTCCTTTTTTGTATTATAAAGAAAATTGCACGCTTACACACGTACACATTTCCCATTCACTAGTATCTATCTACTTTCATATATTTGTATATAGGAAATTGCAGCTACACACGTATTGCTGGTTTCTGATATGTGAGTTTACTTGTGTGTGTGTGTGTGTCTATGTACAACGTATTATATGAGAAATATTGAGTGTGGTATAGGAGAGCAATGTAACAGTAAATGGGAAAGGATCTAGGGATGGAAGGAAACGATACTGAAAGATAAAATTTTTAAAAGTAAAATCCACAGCTTGCAAGATATGGAGATTACGAAAAGTATATCTTGCTACGTGATTTCAATATGTAATACTGTAGGTGACAGCGAAAGCAATGGATTTGAGTGACAGGTTCTTGTGGAAATGTGTTTTGAAAGGGAACTAGATTGTGTGAAATAACGATTTCAAAACAAGAATGGTTATAAGTGTGCTGGGGACAGAGACAGACAAGGAGAAGGAGTGAAATGCGCTAAGTTATATGTTGACACAAAGTAGATGGAAGAGCTAATTATTGGATGTATTTGGGGAGAAAGGCAGTGACAGCAGTGTACCTAATTATTATTTCGCTGAAGTGCAAGTTGAGGTAGGTAGACGTTTAAATCGGAGAGGAAATGGATAAAAAATGTAGCTGTTAATGAAGAAGAAAGCCAATTTAATAACAATTTCATGTGCAAGAAGCGCATGAAAAAAAGTGGATGGACCATAATGAGTATAAAATTACATGATTGATTCATAGAATCAGTAACTCTGTAGGCCCAGAAGGGTAAGGAGATGGCTAACGTTAACCTTACATAAAAAAAAAAAAATTACACCGAGGCTAGAGGCCTATAATCTGGCATGTTTGATGATTTAGAGGGTGGGTGATCACCATACCAATTTGCAGCCCTCTAGCTCAGTAGTTATTAAGATCTGAGGTCGGACAGAAAAAGTGCGGACGGACAGACAACTGAGACAAGCCATCTCAGTTTTCTTGGTACAGGAAAACTTGAATTAATGTAAAGGGACAATTCTTGGTGTTGATGCAGCTTCAAGTGAAATGCTGAAGTACGGCGGTAATAATAGTATGATTGGGAGGCTAACTCCAGCCTGCATGATATGTACGAATTGGGAAAAGTTTTGAAAGGAACGAATGAGAGGAATAACTGTTTCTTTTGGAAAAGGGGAGCGCTGGCGAAAGTTTGGTCCGGATATAGATTTTCTGTTTCCATTGGAATTGGATAGCTTCATTTATTTATTTATATATTTATTCATTTATTTATTCATTTAACCCGGTATGTATCCGCCATTGCAGCATGTGTAGTATAAGGCCGTTGGAGATTGCCGTAAAAACATAAACAAACGACTGTCAATATAATAAAGATAATGGCATCCCCCAAAAAAATATTAAGCCTGGATAACGACCCCCGAACTTTGCTGGGGGTTCACTATCTAGGAAAGACCCTTTCCAGGTTCTAAAGCATTGTGGTTCCTTGAGTACACTTCAGACGAATATTTCCTAAATTTATCAAATGATCTCACCTGGACTGCTAAGGATACACCCCTTTCTATATTGTGGAGCAAAATCAAATGTTTTTATTGATTCACCTGCACTGCTTAGGATACACCCTTTTCTATATTATTAGAGTCAAAAGAGACATCGTTTACCAATAAAAATCCTTTGACTCCACAATATAGAAAAGGGTGTATCCCAAGCAGTGCAGGTGAGCTCATTTGAGTAATTCAGAAAAGATTCGTTTTAAGTGTAGTACTCACGGAATAATTGGAACCACAATGGTTTAGAACCTAGAAGAGTCACCATATTTCGTTCTAACTAGCATGGGGTTTTCGCCTCAAATAGGAAATGAGCGCAACAAATTTGAATACGCAATATAATTTCTCATAGTTACCCTTCAAAATATTTTTTAAAGCCCCAAATGTAATGGTTTTCAATAAGTGAAGGTGATGGGTGACCAAAGTATTTTTACTCCATTTCTTCCTCCCCTCTCCTCCCACCCTGACATTATTATTATTATTATTATTATTATTATTATTATTATTATTATTATTATTATTATTATTATTATTATTATTATTATTATTATTATTATTATTATTATTCATGGTGTTCATTAGGAAGAAGTAAGAGGAGGTAAAGGGAAATACAGAAAGAGGAGAGCTCACTTATTGAAAAAGAAATAAAAATAATTAAATAAATATATGAAAATGTGTTAAAATGCAAGAAAAATAGTATTAAGGCAGTAAAGCATTGCATGTTCGCTTGAGCATCTAAAGTTGCAATTGCACGACATCCAACGGTGTCAGGAATAAAGGGCTTCTGGATCTGAGTATTTAGACAGCGAGGCTTATTTACTTAGTATTGCTTTGATCTCCATGAAAATAATTTCATTTATTTAAAAAGATTACAGGTAGGAGGGCAAGGAAGTAAAATTGAAATTCAAGCTCTGTACAAGTTCCCAATTTGCCGTACTCAAGTAGGTTCCTCCTCGCGAGTCTTTTTTAGGGAGAAAAATCATGCACCAACATTTGAATGTATTTTGGAAAAAAATGTATATTTACTGAATCTCTATGCAGTTTTCAGAGCTCTTTCGTTGTGAAGTCAAGTACATACTTCCAAAAAATGAATTATCTTTCTAATTGCTTATCCTCGAAGTAATAAAAGTTGATCGAAAATGTTCTTTTTGATTCTTTTCTCTCAAAGGTGACATATTTCTTTTAAAAAATCGTGCTCTCGTAAAGTTATGAAATTAAACGACACTCAACTTATAATGAATAACTTGTCCAAAGGATATTTTTGTATTTGAAAAAAAAGAAAATACATGAAACTTCGAAATTTTATAAGGAATTTTTTTTTGGAAAGTTGAAATTTTCCTCAGATATAGTTTCTTCTGAGATAAAGTATTTTCTCTTCAGATTTCATTGTAATTTTTCCAACCATGCACTCATCATCCTTCTTTGTATTATAATGAGTGTTTAAAGAAATTAGGTGGATTTCATGTTGTTAAGTGGCTGACCAGGGTTTGTAAGGTAAATCTGGATGAAGGAAAGGTTCTAAAAGAATAGACGGGATGAATAGCGGTTCCTTTCCATAAAGGATGAAGTTAGTGAAGGAGACTAGGTATCGAAGGGACACGGCGTTGATTGAGTATTCCAAAGAAGGTGAATAATAGGATTTTGTTGAGAGGAAGGCCTGAAAGTGCCAGATAGATGGTGGGAACTAGTTAGTGGAAAAGAAGGGCTGGATAAAGGCAATTGGCATTTGTCTCTTAAGAGGTGTTTTGCACTGCTTGTTAACCCTTTGTGTGCATGTATAGAACAATTAATGTTGTGGAAGTTTTCTGTATCTGAAGTTCGTCTGCTTATCTAGCAAATAAAGTAAGAGTGTCATAGTGATTGTTGTCGAGTAACGTTTGGTCTGGTCTGTACTGGGATAGGTGACCGCCAAGATTAACTTCTCGAACATCCATTTGGTGGGGCTTTAGGTTACTCCATGGACACAAAATGGAAACAAGGCAGGTAATACCTCCTGGTGTAATAGTTACATTATTTTAATACAGATAAATTCCATATCTATATATACAACCCACGACCTAAAGGGTCATTGGTGAATTAGGAGTGTCACTGAGTAATCATAACCAAGACATGAAACTAGATCATGCTATGCCATGCTTGCAGTAGCCTGGTTTGCATTTGGACATATCATCATTTATGTATTTTGTCAACTGATCACAACACCTTCCATGGGAAGCGGTTGACCTGTTTAACCTGCAGCGGAAACTCACGACTTCCAAGCCGGCAGGCTCGTTCTTCATTTTATGTGCTAATGTTGCGCTATCGATGCGATGCTCCCATATTTTTAGTTCACTTCAGATTACTCAACGGAGCGGTCATCCGACCAAACCATCTCTATACTCCAGTGATGGAGCATCTAAGTAATAAAGTTTGTTAAAATTGTACTCCATCCGTTTGAGTCATCTCCCTTATTCTAAAGAAGAACCAACTCTACTAGATATCACTCAGACAAGAAGGGAAAGTAGAATCAACAATGCTTACGAACAACAGTCGTAAGAAAAGACATACTAACTGTCGCTGTCTTATATCATTATACTAAGTGGACAAGCGGGGAGTTACACTGGTACCACCACCCGTGTAAAGTGACAAGGCGTTTGTAAAATACACTATGTAAGTAAATATATATATATATATATATATATAT
>NC_087218.1:38553557-38601057 GCF_015104395.2 Macrobrachium nipponense | reverse complement strand
TAAGAGGGCAGTTTGGCTATAACAGTTACATATGTATTTGATAAAAAATAGTATATATTATAAATATATAATATATATATATATATTTGTATATATAATATATAGTATATATATATATATATATATATATATATATATATATATAATCATAATATCTTTTTTGTTTAGTTGATCTCCATTTTCGCAAAATAGTCTAGAACGGGAAATTAACTTTTACCTTTGAGTATAATTGTGCTCAATTAAATCTTTTCCTCAACAGTGAAAATATGTCGGATTCCCCACAAATACCTTTGTGGGGGGGGGGGGGCTTCTTCTTCTCCCAACTCCCTCCACAAGATAGTGTATTTCCGTACCCTCAGTGTTCAGTAATCCAGATATTTCCTATTTTTATTACTGTTTCTCAGGTTGTTTCTTTATTCGTTCGTCATTTCTCGATTGTATTTCGTTGCATTCCTTCACATTTATTGAAGAGGCAGAAAAGATTACCGTTGTGACGTAGGCCAAAAATTTTTTGAAAGCCATTTAATGGATGCTTTGTGCTTAAAAGATAATCAAACTAGTCGTGACACCTCTGTTTATGGTGCGAGAATGTTTTGGTAAATACCCAAAGCAACTCACTGTCAAAATCGTTCAGTTTTGACATCGATCTCTCTTAAATATTGTCGTTTATAGACGAATCAAAGATAGCTTGCTCCTCTAATGATACGCACTTTCATTGTGACTATATATCTGTGAGCGCGTCTACGCCATCAGCTGTCTTCAAAATGAGGTAGGTTATGAAAGGGATGGATGTGGCAGCTTTATGTTGGTGGAACAGGTTTGAAATTTAAGTAAATAAAGTATTAATTAATACAGTGGATCTCAGTCCTCATTGTCCTTTATTTTTTGGTCGCTTTCGACTCACTAAGATCTGTCCCCCAATTTTCATTAACGCTCTCTCTCTCTCTCTCTCTCTCTCTCTCTCTCTCTCTCTCTCTCTCTCTCTCTCTCTCTCTCTCTCCAATTAGTGTGTTAAGGTACTCTCTACCCTGCTTTTCTCTAAACCTGATTACGATGGATGAAGCATATGTACTATTTATAACCTCCCGTGCTACTTGGGAATAGAGGTCTGCTACCAAGACTACTATACAGGTACGTTGCTGGCAGATAAGACAGATTGGCTTTTATAGAGATAAAACCGAAATGAAATGGATGACCTTTAGTTTTATTAACGAAATAACCTTATTAAAATATTTTAATGGATAAGGGTCCCTGACATATTCCTGGTTATCTTTCTGTGTCAAACGGTATATTTTCATGAATAAACGCATCGAACGATCCCACATTTATCTGTAAGAGCTGATAGCAAAGAGACATCTTCGACATCGCTGTTCATGACATTCATCTTGTATTAGATTATAGAAGGGTGACATTTGAAACGTTCAGATTATGTAATCAGATATAGACTTTGCAATCATATGACTTATAGTAAAGGAATGAAGCTGTATACCGGTAAGAATTAACTGGATTCTCAAAAATGAAAATGTAGACTTCTTCCTTTTACCTTAAACTTTCAATAGATAGTTAAAATTCCTTACTTCCATTTGTGAATAGGGTATAACTTGGAGCACCTTCTTCTCGCGTCCCATACCATCCACAAGACTGTTTGACTATATATTTCTCTTCTCGTTTGTGAGTGTGCGTTCTGGGGAAGTGAAGGGAATGCTAGACCATGCTCCTCTCTCTGCTCTCTCTCTCTCTCTCTCTCTCGTCTCTCTCGTCTCTCTCTTCTCTCTCTCATCTCTCTCCTCTCTCTCTCTCTTTACACACGTATGTGGAGGTCCTTGGGAAAAGGAAGTGATTAGTCTTGGAATCAGATGGATGGTGAAGTTAGAGTTGAGATATATCCGTCTTTTAGTTTATTGAAGAATTTCTTTGGAAGCATTTTGAAATATTTTTACTTTTTGTGGATGCTACTAATGTTTTCCTGCAGTAAGAGTACGACATCATATTTAAGATGACGACCCACGTTAAGTCTTTGGATAAGAGTCCACATAAATTTACAACTTCATCCCTTTAGTTATCCTAGAGCCATATTTATCACCTTTCGCTTAACCACTGGTTTTTCATTAAGTTGGTCGGAGGGATTTCTGTAGAGCATTAAGTGTTTGTATGCCTTGGCAAAGACACACACTCATATAGCGTCTGTATGACTGTGCTCAAACACAATTATGTATATATATCTGTCTATATATACATATACGTATATATATATGTATATATATAGATACGTATATATACTATATGAAATGAGTATTGAGAATATAATTAAAACACCATTATGAATATGATTGGTTATCTTGGTATATGCATGTTTTGGTGGTGGCGCCAGGTGGAAGTCGCTGCCCAAGCAGAACAGACCACGTCCTCTGTCCGTGCATGAGCTGAAGTAGATATGCTTTTAGAATCTGGTTTTGAGTAGATTTTATGGGCGTGATAATGAGCTGTTATGATGTCACATTTTATTCCAGTGTAATCAACTTGTGACGAATCTATGACGCCATATTTGTGAGTGTCTTGTGAGTTAATTCGTGCTTGCTCACATACGAGCTGTTCCCCTGCATAATGGGACAGTAAGATAACGAAGATGGAGAACTGTACAAAGTCGGTGAATCGCCGAGGTGGCCATCTTTAAGTCTAATTTTAATTAGTACGTGTGCATTCGGTTGAATGGGTAGGCATACTTACTTTAAAGCCCAAGTGTGGCTTGTCTTTTTGTATTTTAAAACCTTTATTTCAGAGATCTCATTTTCCATATGACTTTTTGATTTATCTCGTTTTAGTTTGTTTGCCACTTATTTATGTGCAATCCTTCTTCATTCTAGACGTTTCTGGTTTCTCGTCTCTGGTCCTGGAAAACCTGGGAAATATGGAGTTTTCCCCTGATGACTTATAAGACTGTGCTATGACATTTCTGTACTCTGTTTTTTTCCATCTGTCCATTCGCCTGTGGTGTTTGCGCACGGTAACACTGCGTCCCGGTCTTTAAATAATATCCTATTTCGAATATTAACGGTGTAATTCGCATTCAGTAAGTTATTAAAACACTTTTCAGTTGCAAATTTACACCCAGATATCCTTTTATTTACCTAAAACTTACACATAGCGTAACTATTTAAAGCCTGGGACGCAGTGTTACCATGCGCGACCACCACAGGCGGATGGACAGATGGAAAAAACAGAGTATAGTTGCTTATGTTATGACTAAACTAATATTAGTTATTGTAGAGAAAGGGGGGGGTGGATTATTTGAATTATTTGGATTTTGAATTTTGAGTTATTCAAATTTAGTTAAATCTTTTGTTCTTAAATAAGTGTATTTTTGTAGTTCACGAGTCTGAATTAGTTACCTTAGTTAATTGTGTGAGAGAGAGAGAGAGAGAGAGAGAGAGAGAGAGAGAGAGAGAGAGAATGTCACCCCAGTACCATGCTGCTATAAGGTCATTGCTACCAACATATATTTTTTCCTTTTGAAACTGTGCCGAGGCTAGAACTCGGTAACATATATGTATTTTTTTTTTTTATATAATATATATATATATATATATATATATATATTATATATATATATATTGATATATAGTATAGTATTTATATATATATATATATATATATATATATATATATATATATATATATATATTAAATATATTTATACATATAGACAGATACATATACAAAATAAGTGGAAAAACAAACAACCACAGAGCTTAAAAGAGATCAGCATGAGAAAATTGAAATAAATACATGAATTAGAAATGAGACTAGAAATTGGGCAAATAATTCACGACATAAATCACGACACACACGAAGGTGCTTTAGGGTATTACCTTGCGCACACGCGTGTGTGTGTGTGTGTGTGTGTGTGCGCGGTTAATGGACACGTAGCATCTATTGTTTTGAGGTAACTCTGCTTTCCTGTTTTCCATTGGGGTATTTTTCCTCTCCTGTTTTCCTGCAAGTCTTATGAATAAGGTTGCTGGCCCCATGTCCTTTTCCTTGACCTCAGATGCTGATACCCCTTGACACCAAGGTGGACTGGTGGGCGATAGACCAAGAGCAGTCATGGGACCTATTATACATGGGTCTTTTACCAACACCACAGTAGGGAACATGGTTGTACCCCCTGAGCCAGTAGATGTTGAGGAACACCAAGATCCTAGCTGGCAACATCAACCATTGTCGCCTCTGATAAAAGGAGGCCCTTGCCATCCTGTTGGTGGAAACCGTTTGCTGAACTTGACCCAGGGAACCCTTCTTCTCCCTGCCACCAACAGGAGAACAGGCAACGCGTGCCCTTTGAGTCGCCTGCTACTGCAGCAGTGTGCCTTGGCGAGCAGAACTCCCATGACCTGGCAATCAGCGTTTTCAGCTTTCAGCCAGGCTCTCACGGGTGAATCTACTCGTTCTTAGCCAATAGGAAGAGTTCCTCTGTCTCGACAGTCGAGCATGAAACACCTGAAAACTGTGAATCTGCTGCTTGGTATAAATATGAGATGATTGTACCCCCTAGCTTCATTCACCTTTTGTAAATGGTAGAGAGAACTGCCGAAAAGTTAAGGAATAGCTGAACTTTGGATGTGTTATATAATTTACCTGCGGCTACTAAGAAACTCATTCGAGAGATTGAGAAACTGCAATATAAACTCAATGGCAACCAGGCGACCATTGTTTTTTTAATGAAATTTATTTGATAGAGGGTCTTCCTAAATAATAATAATATAATAATAATAATAATTTCCTCCAGTACTTCCCATATACATTATAGTAAAAAATTACTGAAACGTGAAATTTTATATCTCTGGACTTAACATGATGTCAACTTGTTCAGTGGCCTTGAACATATAGGGGAGTACTGCACTATTCTGTCATAAGTGGGAAAAAGGGGGGGGGGGGGTTTCTTATTCTGAGTGTGTAGAATTGTGTAATGTTTTATAATATGTGGGAAAAAATTTTAATTTATTTTTATCACTTATGTGACGCAGTGATTTTTTTCATTTGCGTCAAATCAGAGGTAAAGTGGTGTTTTACCAATAGGAATTGATTTTTGTTTATTGTATAGGAAGTTTTCCAGAGAAATTCTTATTTGCATTCCTCCCATCGCCTGTGGTTTTCGAATCTCTTAACAAAGATCTAGCTAAAATTAGTACATGGAACGATCTGTGGTGGACGAAGTTGAACAATAACAAACTTAACATAATAATTTTTAGCTGGTCTTGGACATTAGACCTCCCTCTCTCCTTCAGATCTTTTCTCTTTCCAGTATTCCTTTAATAACTTGCAGCTTGGTTTTAGAATTCTAGGTCTTATTGATAGCAAATTCACTTTCCTGAAAAATGTCCCGTCGGTCTCCTCCTCAATTACCCGGCGAATTGGTACATTGAGTGTTTTTCAAGATTGTCACAGATCTGTCGGTCCTGAGGAAATGTTTGTTCTCTTATTTGACCGTGTTGAGAGTACGTTAACAGATTTGCATTTTGAATTGATGGATAAGTACTTGAGTTTTATGAAATTTTTATTATTCCAGATCTTGGCATATACTCTTGCACCACCGTTCAGTTAACTACTTATACATGATGTGTAACATTTGTATGTTTGTCATTGATATTTCTCATATATAATATATATATATATATATATATATATATATATATTATATATATATATATATATATAATATATATATATATATAAAGGTTTTTTTGCCACGAAGGAAAAAAATGAAAAAGCGAGTTAGCCGAGATACTTTCGGTCCTATTCGGACCCTTTACTGAGGTATACCCCAGTAAAGGGTCCGAATAGACCGAAAGTACTCGGCTAACTCGCTTTTTCATTTTTTTTTCCTTCGTGGCAAAAAAACCTTTATTTATACATAGCATCACGTTTTATATACTTCGTGATCAAGTTATTCATATATATATATATCTGTATATATATATATATATATATATATATATATAGCTTATTTTTCTGTCTCTTTTTTTCCCAACTGGTGGCTGCTTTCTCAATTTGGGTGACCTTGTACTTACGCCAGTCTGTTTCCAATACTGTAGCTGCATCTTGGATAATAATAATAATAATAATAATAATAATAATAATAATAATAATAATAATAACCCAGAATTTGGCTTTGCACCCTACAAATCTCACTACAGATAATTTACCTCTAAACTAAAATGCTGAGTATTTTCAGAGCAGCGTGTGAACGGAACGGTCTTGATTTGCATATTATCGACGAAAGGAAAATTAAATATTTTTCTGCGCGCTTGTTGATGTGGAACATGTGCGCGTAATCACCTGTAATTTGTGCGTCATCATTTCCGAACATGCCGACTCAGTTAATGAGCCCATGAATTGATCACTTAAATGGCTCGCGGTATTTTCGGGGAGACTCATTTCTGAAGAGCTCCCCCTTCAGTCAACATGTCTCGATTAGCTACTGCGATCCTTCTGAAGACGGGTTTTCCTTCTTCGTCTCGCAGCCTTGGGCGCTCTTGCTTCACCTAAACGACTGCAGTTCTGTGGAGAATCGTTGTATTTAGAGCCTGGCCAGGTTCGGTTTTTCACATCACCAGGGTTTCCGGACCCATACCCAAATGGCGCCGACTGCAGTTGGGTAATTGAAGCGCCTGCTGGCAGTTCAATCAGAGTCTCTTGTCCCTTTTTTGACTTGTCTCCTTCATCTGACGCTGAATGATGGCCTTCTACGTTTCTCAAAATGGCTTGACATACTGTGATCGCAGCAACGTCGATGTTACTTCTGATGTTAATGAATTATCAGTGAGGTTCACTTCTCAGAATTACTATCCCAATGAGCACTGGGATTTATGTGCCTAGTAAACGTTGCAGGTAATACAAGTTCCTCCGGTACAACAGTGTCCTATGGAAACTGAAAGTACAGGCCATCATTTTTCCAGACTGATAACACAGAGCCTTCCAGTGCAACTGAGACTTATGGAACGGAGCTTGTAACGGATAATTTTCAAACTGCTAAGTCAGGACCCTTCCAGTACGACAATGACTTACGGAACTGAAACTGTAACTAATAACTTCCAAGCGGACAAGGTAAATTCTTCAAGTACAACAGGAACTTATGGAACTGGAAATACTGATTATCATTCTCCATCTGGTAATAAAGAACCTTCCAGTACAACAGTGCCGTATGGAACTGGAAATACTGATTATCATTCTCCATCTGGTAATACAGAACCTTCCAGTACAACAGTGGGGTATGGAACTGGAAATACTGATTATCAGTTCTCCATCTGGTAATACAGAACATTTCAGTCCAACAGTGGGGTATAGGAAGTGGAAATACTGATTATCATTCTCCATCTGGTAATACAGAACCTTCCAGTACAAGAGGAACATATGGCAGTGAAACAGCTAATCATCATTCCCCAGATTGGTACAACAAACTTTTACAGTACAACATAGATCTATGGATTGTGATTTAGGGTACACGTTAACTAAGAGGACAAAAATTACCAGGACAAAACTGAAAATTATGGATCTAAAAATACTTCTTGTTTTGATTCTGAAAAAGAGATATCGATTACGTCCATCATAGGAAACAATCGGGAATCTTCGAGATATATACATTTTCCACAATGACTTCGGGTACACATATTGATCAGTCTCCTAGATAAAAAAAAATGTCTTCTTCGCTGATGAAGAAATTGCTCTTGATGTGGTGTCTGTAAAAGTTACAGCTTAATATCTTCTTCTAATTAATTAATTACCGGTTGTTTTAGAGATTCAAGAACCTCTCTGGAGAATAACAGTTGCATCTAGTACTTGTTTCCCAAGATATATATATATATATATATATATATATGATATATATATATATATATATATACTATATATATATATATATATATATATATATACATGAGCATAATTGCAAATGCTAATGAAGGAGTAAAGTTTCTCGTATAAATTGCTTATCTGGTCCTGTACTCTACAAGTATTCTATATTATAATTACAAGTGTTTTGTTATATGAACGGTACTTTCTTTTTGGCCACTATTAGTTCTGTTTTGCAATTAAATAAAAATTGTGACTGAATTTTACACTGCTGTTTCTCTGCAAAGTACTTGCCACCCTTAAATTCAAGTGTTTCTCTTTGCAAGTTTATTTGGGACTGCAAAGTCATCTTTTGACTGTGTAGGGACTATATCAGGTCTTAGATATAAAACATTATTTTTTGGTACTTTGGTTAAATTCTTGCACGTTATAGAAGGAACGTGCTTTGCAAGCAGCTGTAAGCTGTTTTCAGGAAAAATCGGCTTTGCACTTTTGTTATCATTTTAGCGTAGATGTCGTTCATCCTTTGTGATATATTATATATATATATATATATATATATATATATATATATATAGAATATATATATATATATATATACATATCTATATATATATATATATATATATGATATATATATATATATATACTATATCTATATATATATATTCTATATATATAGATGTATATATATGTATATATATACATATAAGTTTGAAAAATACTGTGACCTACCACAAAATCATCTAGATATTATCAAAGGCATGACTTATAGTGCTACGCATGCCTATCATGAAATAACTTCCCCGCTCGCTACAGAAAAAGTTTAAAGAATTGAAGAATGATAATGGCTTACACATTACCAAGGCTGTATAAATCCAATAGTTTAGCTGTTTCTTGACAAAGCTGACTACATATCACGCATGCATACTTTACTAGAGGATGAAATAACTTACACAAAAAACTCGCAAAAAATCCGTTGGACCGAGTAATAAAAAACTTTAATATCAATATCAAACAAATTCTTAAGATAAAAAAGAACTTTTGTGTAAGTTAACTGTAAAGTGTCCCTCATTACCTTATTTATATGGCCTAGTCAAAACTCATAAGGAAAACAAATCTATGCGCCCAATTATTAGTACTGTAGGATCAATTGCTTATAAAACTATCTAAATATCTTACTAAACCTGTTATTTCCCCCGCTACTAGGAACTGTATCTAATTCACACATCCGGAATTCTCTTGATCTTGTGGAAAAATTAAATTAAATAACATTGTACTAAACCCTAGCGATATTTGTTTCAGTTTTGATGTATGTTCTTTGTTACAAAAGTCCCTATTGACTCCGTGCTAGAATATTTAAGTAATGAACTTGTACTGCATGAATTGCCTATGTCCGTTAATCACATAATTTCCTTAATTAAGTTATGTATTTGTGATTGCAGATTTATTTTTATTGGAGAATATTACCAACAAATATTTGGTATGGCCATGGGTAACCCTTTATCACCTCTCCTTTCAAAACTTATATATGGAATTTTTTGAGACAACACCTCCTGAATATCACACTTATTCCCCTTGAAATGGTACCGATACGTCCGATGATAGCTTTGTAGTCTTACCTGGTGGTATCGATGTAAATGATTTACTGTCTAAATTGAATAATTTAGTGCCATCCATAAAATTCACTGTTGAAATTGAAAAATAACAATGTCATCCCTTTCCTAGATGTATTAATACTAGGAGAATCTTTCCAATGCAAATTCAGTATTTATAGAAACCCACAAATAATTTAACATATGTACATTTTTATTCTGGGCCACCATATTAATATTAAAATTTCAATTTTTTCTTCTATGTTCCTACGTGCTTTGCGTATCACGAGTCCACAATATCTGGACCAAGAAATAGAATACATAAAAAAGAATAGGAAACGATCTCTGCTACCCACCTCATGTAATTGATTTATGTTATCAAAAAGCTCACAAAAAGTTTTATAGTGTTTGCTATTAATGAAAAAGAAATGCCTAAAAATGTACTTAGCTTACCTTATTTTCGTGGATTTGAAACCATAAAATCAATATTTAAATCGTTTAATGTTAATGTAGTGTTTCTCTTATAACAATCCACCATTAAAGATAGCTAATTAAGAATAGTCCCCGTAACAAATAACAACATCATTTACAAAATCCTTGTAAGGACTGCCCATCGTTTTACGTTGGTCAGTCAAGTAAAAATTAGTGTACGTATAAAGCAGCATATGTATTCAGTTAGAACAGCCCAGACTTCAAATGCACTGTTTATCCATCTGAGTGTTAAATCTCATTGTGAGTTAATTGAGGTGATACCTCGGTAATTGCTAGATATAATGATTATGTTTCAAGAAATTTACTGGAATCGGCAATTATACAAATCACTAATAAAAACAACCTAAATCTTAGTCTTTCGTCTTTTCATTAATAATGATTTTTTTGGGGAAAATTTTGTATAAAAATTCATGATATTAAATTGTATATGCTCCCGTGTTTTTTCAAAATGTACTGTTTTCTGGGAGAATCACTTGTTTACTGCGTGTATCCATTCAAGGTGGGGCTTACCCTCAGGCGGCTCCTCCTTTCTGTAGTGAAAATTGCCCTTATTGGCTTGCTAATCTTGTAGTGTCAGTTTGTATATTAAGCTTTCCTTTGACTATGTTGTTCTCTGTAAAATCAGTTTGCCTCAGTAAAGGGTCCGAACAGGACCGAAAGTACTTGGCTATCTCGCTTTTTTTCATTTTTTCCTTTGTGGCAAAAAACCTTTATATTATATATCTATATATATATATATATATATATCTATATATATATATATATATATATATATATATGTGTGTGTGTGTGTGTGTGTGTGTGTGTCTGTGTATGTGTGTGCGTGTGTGTGTGTGTGTTTGTGTATGGACGTGTTTTTTGGGATTTGTAAACTGTTAGAATCCTCTCATTATGAGGGTAGGACCATTTCCTTAACAGGCTTGAATCCTTAGCAATGATAGAGTGGTAAAGAGACTCCGTTAAAATCCAGTGTGCATTTTGTTACCTACTAAGTCGTCATGAAGTTGTTTCTTTTCAGTCTCTTGTTTTGTTGCTGATTTTACTTTTTATCTCGGTAAGGGCTTCTTGTCTGCTTAATGAAGTTTAATTTTGGCAAGTTCCTCTAATCTCTTGCTGCAGTTGATCCATCTGTTTTCTTGCTGAAGTTTGATTTTTTTTATAACATTCTTTGGTCTTTTCTGAAATTTCATTTTTGTAAGGAATCTGATCTATTACTGTAATTAAATTACAGGATGATTCTCTTGGTTTCTTAGGGTAAGTTTGATTCTTGATATGGGCGTAACAATCTCAAACTGAAGGCTGGTTCTTGCCAAAGGTCTCTGTGTCTCTTACTAAAGTCTAAATATTCGTAGGTGTATCTGTTTTTGAATATATGTTAGAGACGGGATACCCCTACCAATATTCAGACTTTAGTAAGAGACTATAGCCCCTACCAATATTGAGACTAGTAAGAGACTACATACCCCTACAATATTCAGACTTGTCTCTTACTAAAGTCTGAATATTGGTAGATTCAGACTGAGACGTTCAGGAAGGTCGCAGCGTTTCCTACTTAAGTCTAAAGATTCATACTGGTTTCTAACCTCTGCTGATGTTTAGGTTTAATATGGGTAACCTGCCATCTTGCTGAAGGCAGATTCTCGGTCATCATCTTACTAAAGTATGACCTTGAGTAAAGGTTTGTTGGTGTTTCGCGCTGAAGTTTGAATTTGCAGAATCCTCTTTCCTCGGAGTCGGATTCTGGATCATGGTCACCTGTTCTATACGGGAGGTTGATTCTTGTTAAGGATCTTTTGTCTCTGCCGAAATTCAGGCGTTTTTAGAAACCTTAGTGTACGGTTTGCCGTTTTAATTAGTGTCTTCTTTTGCCTTGCCATCTTAATGCTTCGTAGCAACCTTGAGGTGAAGGAATACTTTGTTTTACCGCTTTTAGACCAACTTTAATATAGGTTCCAGCCAGGTGAACTATGAAGGTACTTTGGAGGTAATTGTTCTCTATATTGTGACCGTGGTAGCTGTCATCGCTTTATAGTACAAAAAACAATTCCGCGATTTTTTGTGACAACGCAAAACATTTGAAAAAGAAATCACCTAACACAAGACGTAAACTTATTCATTTGTTCGAGTATATTTTAAGAATATTTTACAACTCACGACTAGAAAAATGATGATTGAAGGTTAATTGTATTACTTGTAGCTAATTCTGTCTTGTTGTGTGGGAAGACCAAAGCCTGTTGCCCGGATAAGTGAGATGAGGACACCAGTCGCTAAGGGAAGAAACAACGAGAATGAAGTAGAGAAAATAGCGGGGCATACCTACTTGTTTTGTTTCTTAAGATCCCCAGTTCTATTATTGATATATTTTATCCGCATCATTATATTAAGCCGCTTTATGTCGCAAAACATTGAAAAGAGGTGTAAAAGTGATTGAAAGTGGTGTACTTATTCTTTTATGGTATGGGTTATTTTTACAGAGTACAGAATCTCTCTCTCTCTCTCTCTCTCTCTCTCTCTCTCTTCTCTCTCTCTCTCTCACAGCAATTTTTAGTAGTGTGTGTCACTGACCAACTGTTATATAGAGAGAGGAGTGGAACCTGCTTGGAATATCGTACTGCAGTGACTCTTGCTTGTTGAAGAACATCCCAAAGTCGCTTCTAATTAAAATTTACCACCCTGACAACTAATTTTTTATGAGAAAATTTTACATTCTAACTTTATTGCTTTTTAATATTTTCTGATTTTTTAAGTTGAAATTTCCTGTAACAGTTGTAGTAATTCCTCTGTTTCGAATTAATAGGACCTGAGGTCATTTCCACCCCCCCCCCAAAAAAAAAAAAAAAAATAGACGCTGCCTTTGGCTCAGTTACTCTTTAGGGTTCATTTTTTCCTTTGATAAGTTCCTTCAGGTTTATATGAAATTATTGGTCATTGTTCTCATAATCGAGGGAAGACTTCACACACTCCAAGTCTTCATTACTAGGTTACATTCAAGTTTTTTTCTTCCAATCAGCGAACTAGTTTTCAGTTTTATCGTTGGCTACCTCAAACTTTTTCCCATAAGGTTGTTGCATTTTGCCGGTCCGATGTATACTGCTTCCAGAGCATCTTAAATAAAGGCCACTGCTACAACTCACTCGTGTTCTTGGAACACTTCCTACTATTCACTTCTGAAATTTGTGGAACTGTGAAAGAAAGATTTATTAACATTCCGTAAGGGAAATCAATCTGGAGGCCTTGCCCTTCTTGGGATTTAAAAAAAAAAAGTTGATGTCGTTTACTTGCAACTTACATACATAAATCCTTTTTCAAATATGAAAAAGGGAAAATTAAGACTTTTTAAATAAAAAAAAATACGGTCCAAGGTACTTTTCATTCTGTATAGTTTTATATTGGAGCTATAGGTGAGAGTGGTTGAAAACGGTGATAACCTGTATTGTATAAAAAAATAACATTTGAATGTACATACATTGCGTATAATTATAACGCGGAGGGTAAATATTTTAGAAAATTTAGAAGGCGGCACTTCATATGCTCATTGTAGCGATACATCAGAAAGGTTACATAATGCTACTCGATTCCCTTACAGTTAAAGGTAAATTATATAATGGAAGAAATCAGTAAATCCGTATCGGAAGATGGCAGTGCTTCACAGCGGGCTCTTTAGATATCTTGGTGAATATCTTGGATTTTCCTTTTGTATTAAGACTAATATAGCTTCTAAAAATCCTTTAGAAACACCCTTTTGAAACTATCTTTCAAGTTGTTATGTTAGAATATTGTCAGATGTATGTTGTGTCTTATTTGTCATGACGTCTTTTAGTGCAGGAATGGTTTGCAGCGTATGTAGATTTGGATGTTTTTTTTTTTTCAGTCACCCTGATAATGGCTAATCCTGATGTATACCCTTTAATTAAATCCATTTGTGTTGGACGTTCGAACCATCATTGATGTTTTGTTGGTCATGCTTGTCTTCTCTTAGTACTGTATTGTTTGGAAATTTCCATCAGTGCAAAATATAAGTACGCCATAACCCCAAAGGCTTAGAAAAGAGCACAGATTTTGCACAGAGAGAGAGAGAGAGAGAGAGAGAGAGAGCAGAGAGAGAGAGAGAAATGATTTGAAGTCTGTTCATGTGGATTTTTCTTATTGTATGAGGAAAGGTTCATACAAATGGGGCCACCGTAAAGAAAATAGTTTGAAACGATAAAAAATGTGGAAGTGAAAAATGCTACGAATGAAGGGAATAAGTAACAGAAAGAGACATGATAAGGTCAATTTAACTTCGTGAACTGGCCAGATTCCATTATTTTCCGGGTGCTGTCGAAAACTTTGCGTATACTTCTAAAAGTGATTTAAAAAGTGAGACAGGACCTGCTCTGCTTACTTTTGTATGCGCTCCTTCATAGTTGATTCGCTGCGGAGCTGGTCCTCTCCTGGCCTTGGCGATTTCAGGATGCCGTTCCGTCAGCCTATTAGGCCTATGCTAAATAGCAGTTCAGTAGAACTGCAGTTTTGGATTTATGTCACCTCCCGATATTGGCGAATGAAATTTCGTCGTCATATCGCAGGTTCCTGGGATGCCAGATGACGAGTGAGTAGAAAAGAAGAGGGGAGGGAGGGGTTGAGGAGAGGAGGAGAGAGTCCGGACAGAGAGAGAGAAGAGAGAGAGAGAGAGAGAGAGAGAGAGAGAGAGAGAGAGAGCAATGGGGTCAACACCAGCAGCATCAGGAGCGGCGTCGGACGGAGATGGCGCGGCAGTTGTCGTACTTGTTCGTACGTTGCCGGCAAACCCTTCGCAGATGCAGACGCTGGTGCGTGTGTGTGTGGGGTCGGTGGCACCCAATTCGTCGTTTCGCCACAAAGGACCCGTCTGAGATTTCGGCGGCAGGTCCCGGTTTCTATTTCGGTTAAGATAGGTCGGTCCCTCACTTCGAAGATGAACCAGCTCGACCAGGACGAGAAGCTGATCATCGAGTCCAGCAGTATCCGGGACTTTACGACCAGAACAGCTACGACTACCGCGACCTGCGGAAGAAGGAGAAGATGTGGCAGAATGTGTCCGAGAGTCTGGGTCTCCATGGTGAGTATGCTAGCTGTTCGAGAGAGAGAGAGAGAGAGAGAGAGAGAGAGAGAGAGAGAGAGAGAGAGGGTAGGAGTGGCGAGGATTGCTCCCTGTGGGATGGGGTTTCCTCGTGCTATGAGTCAGGATTGTGCTACGAGCGTGGCCAGTTGCGAACGATTTTTGGCTCGTTCCTTCCCCCGGCAGGAGAACGGCGTCGTGAATGGCAACGGAGGCCCGTTGTTTGGGTGCGCCGTCGTTCCCATTCATGATGAGAGTTTGGTATTGAGAATGAAATCTTATTACGAGTGAGTATTTTGTCACAGGTTTTGCAATAAGATGCGACTGCGCTTTGATAAGGACACTTGGATATCACAGGTAAAATTAATTCATTTGCGCGCGCACACCTACACGTAATATACATGCATAGTACCAATATAATATATATATATTATATATATATTGATATATATATATATATATATATATATATATATATATATATATATATATATTTTATACATACATACATGCGCATATATAGTATATGTATATATAGATATATATTATATATCACATGCATATGTAAAACACACACACACAAATATATATATATATATATATATATTATATATATATATATATATATATATATATATATATATATATATTAAATATATGTATATATATGTTTGTGTGTGTATAGGCTTAGTCTTACCTGTCTTTAATCACCCAGTAGGTAATTAAATAAAGATGCCAGACTTATTGTCAAATGCCTGTTTTAAAAAAGCATCAATGAAAAATTATACATTATAACCATATGTTTTAAAATTTTATTTTTGTATATATGCATGATAGTCTCTGTATTTACATATACATACTACATACATACATACATATATGTATATATTTTATACGTATATAATTTCATATGGAATTGTTTTAGCGAATGTGTGAGAGCGCCGTAATTGAAGCGAGGAGACAGCAAGCAAGAAAACGTTTGCTTTAAAGGGGAAACTCTACGCTGCTCGCGCAAAACCGTTCTGTTGCGCTTTTCCCGTCCTTTCGTGGGACTTGCATTTTTCACGAAATTCGCTCGGTAGTTCTGGCGGACACGGGGACTCAGTTTTCATGACTGAACAGGAGGACGGATTTCATTCAAGTGAAACGCTAGACGAATGATGGATGCTCACAGCTAGCTGGGATTGGTTCGGTAATTCCGTTTATGGGAATAAATAATATTCGGTAAAAAGCAAACTCTTTAAGGCAGACCTGTGCGAGTTTATAGTGCTTAATAAGTGATCTGGTTAGCTAAGCTACAAATGTCCTTCATATCCATATTTGCTCTACCTAGGAATTTTTCAGTTGATAATTTTTGTCCTCTTGTGGATTCGAACCAGCGCACAGTGGCGCCTATGGCCGGGTCGGTTTGGGCGTCATGAGCTGCTGATTTCTCGTCTGATAAAGGAAGAAAGCATCTTGGAAAGTAACTTTTTTCTTTTCAATTTAATGCAAAGGCTGATTTTTTGAGTGGAAACCCAGTGCGCTTACAGGTTCCGATTTTAGGAAGAGAAGACGACAATGTGATAACAGAAGTCAGTCTAACGCCGAAGAAATTGTGCGCCCATCTCCGAACCGTCAGAAATTCATGGAAAATTCAAGTAAATCCCAAGCATGAGGGCAGTTAGGTCGACAGGACATTCATAGCTTTATCATTAAACTGGAAAAGGCCATACAATTACCGGAAAATGAATTCAGTAAAGATGTACGGAAATGTCATATTTTAAGGAATCATGTATTTTTTATTATAGCTCTTATATATTCTCAGTATTCAGGTATAATTATTTCAGTTATTGATACTGGTTTTAAAAATTCGTTTGTCTTTACTACAAATAGTGGTTTGAGATTTTTCCCCTGGTGTCTGTCCGTGACATCAAGAACAGATGCCCCGAGGAGAGCTCGAGAACTTAACGAAATACGGAGCGTCATGGCCGTAGAGTTAACAGTTTCCTTTTTTCTGAAACTTTCATAGTTGTATGTTTGTATTATTAATGATACCTCTGGTTTAATATTGCACAATTACTTGTATATGTTTTCTTAAATGAGTACTAATCAGAACTAGTTAATTAAGTATTTATCTACGAATGTGTAGGGCATATATATCAGGAGTTCATTGGCATGGTAATACATTATTTTTTCTGAATAGCTTCCTAAAGTACCCTATAGTCTGTTGTACGAAGGCTTACGGTAAATACCCTCAATCGATATCAGTGAAGCTAATCTGATTGGCTGCTCATATTGCTCAACCCGCCATAGTTTACAGCGATATCGGCAGCAGATATTCCCTTCAGTTCTAAATAGAAGAAAGAAAAATCTAGGTTTGGGATCCTGATGTTATTTCAATTTTCCCAAAAGAAGAAGAACCCGGGCAGTTAGGAAGGGATTGGGTGTATTAAATGGTGCATGTTTGTTTCCTTTGTTGTTGGTTTTTGTAATGTCAGGGATCTGCAATGTCCTTCATAGTGAGTTACGGTATTTATTAGAGGTATTCCGTGAACAAATATCTTTTGAGTTGACGTAGAGGTTGCTGAGAATTGGAATATTAATAGTTTAATAATGAAATTGCGGTCTTTGAAGTTTTGGCAAGTGACTAGGCACTAGAGTAAAAAGGCCTTTCCCTATTCCTTTGTGATTTAGCTTATGGCGCAAACATTGTCAGTGACGATGTATTGTCTTTTTAAGCTAGTTTGCCATCGTACGTGTCGGGAAAATTTGAGATGTGGTTATGATTGCGGTCTGTATGAAATGTGGCAATCAGTAAAATGCATGTCATTGGCCTCTGTCTTAGGCTTATTCTTCGGCTCTTTTTGACCCGTAGCTTAGGAATTGCGTTAGTATTTCTCTCTTTGTTTTATGAATTCATCCATCAATTTTGCATCCTGAAAAGTGGATTGAAATTATCATTCTTTGTATTGTATTTTGATCTTAATGATAGACCGTCCTTTTGCGAACAAAAGAATTTCCCTTTGTAATTTAAAATCTGTTAACAAAAGATTCCTTTTTTTTAATGCCTAATTCTTATCTTATTCCGACAGTTTGATTAATGGTGCGTTTTCGTTTGCAGCCAAAATTTTAATTTATATATACATTTTTTACTTTTCTGTGACCTTCCTTTTGTAAACTAATACTTGCAAACTTATATTTTGATCTTCCTCTTGGAAATTAATACCGAGGTCTTCCTTTTGCAAACTAACACTGTGGTCTTCATTTACCAAACTAATACTCTGATCTTCGTTTTGCAAAACTAATACTGTGGTCTTCCTTTTTCAAACTAATACTTTGATCTTCCTTTTGCAAACTAATACTTTGATTTATAAAAATGTAAAGGTAATATTATCACAGCACTGAAACCTACAATGTTTTAAAAAAAATTATTTTGTACAAGAACCAATCCCTTTCTCAATATCCTTTTGCAAACTAATACTTTGATCTTCCCTTTGTAAACTAATGCTGTGATCTTCCTTTTGCAAACAATCAAAACCATTTTCCTGCTCATTCTTCACCTAATTCTGTACCTAATTCTGACCCATATATTAACGTGTTTGGCTTTCATTTTCAGCCAAAGAATGCCAGGCTCGGTGGCGAGTGTTGAGGGACAAGTTTGTGCGGGAGATGAGGAAGAACGTGAATCCCAAGAGAGCGGGATCGAGCGCTCTCCAGGTGTACCAGGGAAGCTGGCCTCTCATGTCGCAACTCATGTTCTTGACCTCGCACGTCAAACACAAGCCCGTCAGGTATATATTGTCTGTGGTAGCATGTTGTGTTCTGAGCGCCTCAATGGCGTGGTCGGTATGGTGTTGGCGTGCCACTTCTGTGGCCGCGAGTTCGATTCTCGCACATTCCACTGAGGGGTGAGAGATGAGTATTTCTGGTGGTTAGAAATTCACTCTCGACGTGGTTCGGAAGTCACGTAAAACCGTTGGTCCCGTTGCTGAATAACCACTGGTTACTTGCAAAGTGAAAACACCATACAAACAAAACAAACATGTATTATGTTCTGTTTTATCTTTTCGGTGTGGCTCTCTTGATGTCAAATTTATTAGATGTGTTACATAAGTGTATTAGTTGAGGTCAGAACCTATAGATTTAATAACTTTCGAATTTTTAGAATAGGCCAGTATTGTAGTACCACGTTTGCCATGTTAATAATCCCAGTATATTTCACAATTTTGTCTCTTCTATATGCTGTGCATGACACTTGTCTGCCTGTCTTTATTCATAATTTTCTTGTTTTGAGATGTATACTTTAAGTTCCTGTTTTTACACAGTTTTGGGAAAAATACATTTTCACCTCAATTTTACTCTTCTTAAGGGGTAGTACTATCAGTGCACCTCAGGCGGTGCACTGTAGGTATTACTTAAGGTTTCTTTGCAGCATCCCTTCGGCCTGTAAGCTGCAACCTATTTCATTCCTTTTACAGTTCTTCCATGTATATCATCTCTTCCATCTTACTTTCCACCCTCTCCTAACAACTGTTTCATAGTGCAATAGCGAGATCTTCCTCCTGTTACATCGTTAAAACCTTTTTACTCTCAATTTCTCTTTCAGAGCTGAATGTATCAAACTGGTTTCTGTTTTTAAAGGCTAGGGAATTGAGAGCGTTTTGTGGTGTCTTTGTCCTGTAAATACTCTATAATGTATGTCGGCTTCATTCGTATATGGCATTGTTTATTATTTATTTTTTTGGATTCTCTGTTGTTTGTGCTTCTGTGCCTCATTCCTTTAGTTCAGTTCAGTCCAGCTGTTAACTGGAGGATTTTGCCCTTCCCTTTTATCGTGTACTAGTCGATTTTCTCGAGTTTCTTCTCAGTTTCTCTTAAACCTTTGATACATCTGTCTTTCCGTTGCTCCATTCTCTGTTTACGTCACTTTTTAGGAGCGAGATTTTTCTGTGGAAGGTTTTATTTGCTTGCGAGCAAATGTAGTGTGATCTCTTTAAAGGAATTCGTAGCTTTTGGCATTAATTTATTTTAAAAGAAAATTTAATTTGTGATGTATAGTTTGACATTGTTTCTGGTCATCGTTCATGTTACGTGATGCCAGTATACTGGTAAGATTAATCAGTCATGATACAGCCAGTGTTTTAATTCCAAAGCACCCTCTTTTGTTTCTCGGTCTTGAATACTATTGGTGGTTGTCTTTAATTGAATTTCGGGTGTGAGTTCTAGTAAAGTACATTAGGGTTATTTATATGTCGGGGTAAGGCATCATTGGCTCCAAAAAGGGGGCTGGTTGTGGGAAAGGGGTGGGAAAGGGGTGAAACATAAAACAAAAATAACTGAAAATGACAAAATTTTAGTGCCAAATCCATAGTTTTGAGGTCGCTAGGATGAATAGTGACACTCCCGATGCCCTTTAAGTCCAAGTTCAACCCCGATAGAGAGGGTGTTGAGAAGGGGGGAAGGGGTGGACTTGTAAAAATAAGTTTAAAAACGACAGATATTAGTGTCTAATCCATAGTTTTTTGAGTTGCTGAGATAAATAGTAGCACTCCCGATGGCCTTCAAGTCCAAGTTAAGCCTGATAGGAATTGGGGGATGAGAAGGGGTGGGAAGGGGGTGATGCAAAAAATTAAAATGACAGATATTAGTGTCTAATCCGTATTTTTCGACGTCCCTGAGATGAATAGTGACACTCCTGATGCCCTTCAAATCCAAGTTCAGCCATGATAGGAAGGTGGGTAGGAAGGGGTAACATTTAAAAATAACTGAAAACGATAGATAGTGTCTAATTCATAGTTTTTTGAGGTTGCTGAAAGTTCAGCCCTGATATGAAGGGCAGTTTGGAAGGTGGTGACATGTGAAAATAACTGAAAACTACAGACTTTCCTGGCTGCCCTTTAATTCCAAGTTCAGCCCCGATAGGAAGTGGGACTGGTGAGGATGGATGAAACACAAAATGTACAAAAAAGGATGGATATTAGTGTCTGATCCATAGTTTTTGAGGTAGCAGGGATGAATAGACACACTCCCAATGCCCTTCAAGTCCAAGTTCAGCCCCAATAGGAATGAGTGGTGAGAAGTGGTGAAATGTAAAATGTCAAAAATGCTGGGCAATGTAACTGAAGGAACTGTCTTAACAAGGAAGAGAGAGAGAGAGAGAGAGAGAGAGAGACGAGAGAGAGAGAGAGCAGAGGGGTTTGTGATGTGAAAGAGAGTTTATCAGTTGATATACAGTGTTTTCCTGGGCAGCACCGGTTTGGTCAGCTAGTGTATATATATTGTTGGAAGGGAAAAGTTAATGGCCAAGAAGAACTCTCAGTTATATTTTGAAATGGATTTGGGTGTGAATTAATGTTTTTTTTATTCTAAATTATTTATTGATTTATGCATTAATTACCTTTGTTTTCTTGTTTGAAAGTAGCTTTCCCTCGAGCTCTATTTTTTGTTTTTTTTATTTTGAATTGGGCGAACAAAATTTTTTCTCTTGATTTTTCAGGATTCATAATTAAGTTTTTTTGGCAATTACAGACAAAATGTCTTTTGTTATTAATAGTTTAAGTGCTTTCCGTGCTTTTTACTCATATATAGCATGCAATTAAATGTGCAGTCTCTGTTCTGGCTGTGCTGATTACTCATTTGTGTCTCCCTTAATTATTGATTGTTGCTTATAATGAGATGCTTTTGTACTCGTATTAAATTGCTCTCTCGCGCTGACTCAAAATCGTGTATTTTACATGTTCCAGTAGATGGTACAATTGTTTTTACAGTTTTATGAATTATCATTTGTGAACGTCTTTCGTGTAGCATGTTGTGTGAATTGAAAAGCCCACGAAAATAGCAAATTATTATTATTATATTGGTCTATCACAGTCTTCCTATTTGACTGTATTTTTATATAGTGTGGCGTTCCGGGTTGCATCCTACCTCCGTAGGAATCCATCACTTTGTGGGGTTGCGGTTGCATCCTACCTACTTAGGAATCCATCACTTTGTGGGGTTCCGGGTTGCATCCTGCCTCTTAGGAATCCATCACTTTGTGGGGAGGGTTCGGGTTGCATCCTGCCTCCTTAGGAATCCATCACTTTGGGGGATCCGGATTGCATCCTACCTCCTTAGGAAATCCATCACTTTGTGGGGGATTCTAGGGGTTGCATCCTACTCCTTAGGAATCCATCACTTTGTGTGGGGATTCGGGTTGCCATCCTACCATCCTCAGGAATCCATCACTTTGTTTGGGGATTCGGGTTGCATCCTGCCTCCTTAGGAAATCCATCACTTTGTGGGGATCCGGGTTGCATCCATGCCTCCTTAGGAATCCATCACTTTGTGGGGATCCGGATTGCATCCTACCTCCTTAGGAATCCATCACTTTGTTGGGGTTCCGGGTTGCATCCTACCTCCTTGGAGGAATCCATCACTTGTGGGGTTCCGGGTTGCATCCTGCCTCCTTAGGAATCCATCACCTTTGTGGGATCCGGATTGCATCCTACCTCCTTAGGAATCCATCACTTTGTGGGGATTCGGGTTGCATCCTGCCTCCTTAGGAATCCATCACTTTGTGGGGATTCGGGTTGCATCCTGCCTCCTTAGGAATCCATCACTTTGTGGGGATTCGGGTTGCATCCTACCTCCTCAGGAATCCATCACTTTGTGGGGATTCGGGTTGCATCCTGCCTCCTTAGGAATCCAACACTTTGTGGGATCCGGGTTGCATCCTGCCTCCTTAGGAATCCATCACTTTGTGGGATCCGGATTGCATCCTACCTCCTTAGGAATCCATCACTTTGTGGGGTTCGGGTTGCATCCTACCATCCTTAGGAATCCATCACTTTGTGGGTTCCGGGTTGCATCCTGGCCTCCTTAGGAATCCATCACTTTTGTGGGGATCCGGATTGCATCCTACCTCCTTAGGAATCCATCACTTTGTGGGGATTCGGGTTGCATCCTACCTCCTTAGGAATCCAACACTTTGTGGGGATTTGGGTTGCACCTACCTCCTTAGGAATCCATCACTTTGTGGGGATTCGGGTAGCATCTGCCTCCTTAGGAATCAGTCACTTTGTGGGGATTCGGGTTGCATCCTGCCTCCTTAGGAGTCCAAACACTTTGTGGGGATCCGGGTTGCATCCTACCTCCGTAGGAATCCATCACTTTGTGGGGTTGCGGGTTGCATACCTACTTAGGAATCCATACTTTGGGTGGGGTTCCGGGTTGCTCCTACCGGTCCTCCGGATCCTCACTTTGTGGGATTCGGGGGGGGTTGCATCTACCTCCTTAGGAATCCATCACTTGTGGGGTTGCGGTTGCATCTACCTACTTAGGAATCCATCACTTTGTGGGGTTTGCCGGGTTGCATCCTACTCTTAGGAATCCATCACTTTGTGGGGATTTCGGGTTGCTCCTACCTCCTTAGAATCCATCACTTTGTGGGGAATTCGGGTTGCATCCTACCTCCTCAGGAATCCATCACTTTGTGGGGATTTCGGGTTGATCCCTGGCCCCTTCCTTAGGAATCCCAACACTTTGGTGGGGATCCGGGTTGCAATCCTGCCTCCTTAGGAATCCATCACTTTTGTGGGGATCCGGATTTGGCATCCACCTCCTTAGGCAATCCATCATTTGTGGGGTTCCGGGTTTGCATTCCTACCTTCCTTAGGAATCCTCACTTTGTGGGGTTTCCGGGTTGGCAATCCTGCCTCCTTAGGAATCCATCACTTTGTGGGGATCCGGATTGCATCCTACCTCCTTAGGAATCCATCAACTTTGTGGGGATTCGGGTTTGCATCCTACCTCCTTAGGGAATCCAACCACTTTTTGTGGGCATTTGGGTTGCATCCTACCTCCTTAGGAATCCATCACTTTTGTGGGGATTCGGGTAGCATCCTGCCTCCTTAGGAATCAATCACTTTGTGGGGATTTCGGGTTGCATCCTGCCTCCCTTAGGAGTCCAACACTTTGTGGGATTCGGGTTGCATCCTGCCTCCTTAGGAATCCATCACCTTTGTGGGGGATTCGGGTTGCCATCCTGCCTCCTTAGGAATCCATCACTTTGTGGGGATTCGGGTTGCATCCTGCCTCCTTAGGAGTCCAACACTTTGTGGGGATTCGGGTTGCATCCTACCTCCTTAGGAATCCATCATTTTGTGGGGATTCGGGTTGCATCCTACTCCTTAGGTATCCATCACTTTGTGGGGATTCGGGTTGCATCCTACCTCCTTAGGAATCATCACTTTGTGGGGATTCGGGTTGCATCCTGCCTCCTTAGGAATCCAACACTTTGTGGGGATCCGGGTTGCATCCTGCCTCCTTAGAAATCCATCACTTTGTGGGGATCCGGCTTGCATCCTGCCTCCTTAGGAATCCATCACTTTGTGGGGATCCGGGTTGAATCCTACCTCCTTATGGGAATCCATCACTTTGTGAGGATCCGGGTTGCATCCTGCCTCCTTAGGAATCCAACACTTTGTTGGGATCCGGGTTGAATCCTACCTCCTTAGGAATCCATCACTTTGTGGGGATCCGGGTTGCATCCTGCCTCCTTAGGAATCCATCACTTTGTGGGGATCCGGGTTGCATCCTGCCTCCTTAGGAATCCATCACTTTGGTGGGGATTCGGGTTGCATCCTGCCTCCTTAGGAATCCAACACTTTGTGGGATCCGGGTTGCATCCTGCCTCCTTAGAAATCCATCACTTTGTGGGGATCCGGCTTGTATCCTGCCTCCTTAGGAATCCATCACTTTGTGGGGATCCGGGTTGAATCCTACCTCCTTAGGAATCCAATCACTTTGTGAGGATCCGGGTGCATCCTGCCTCCTTAGGATCCAACACTTTTGTGGGGGTATCCGGGTTGAATCCTACCTCCTTAGGAATCCATCACTTTGTGGGATCCGTGGGGTTGCATCCTGCTCCTTAGGAATCCATCACTTTGTGGGGATCCGGGTTGCATCCTGCCTCCTTAGGAATGGACCATCACTTTGTGGGGGATCCGGCTTGCATCCTGCCTCCTTAAGGTATCCAACACTTTGTGGGGATCCGGGTTGAATCCTACCGTCCCTAGGAATACATCACTTTGTGGGGATGCCCCTGGGTTGCATCTGCCTCCTTAGGAATCCATTACTTTGTGGGGTTCCGGGTTGCATTCTCTCTTAGGAATCCATCTCTTTGTGGGGTTCTGGGTTGCATCCTACCTCCTTAGGCCAATCCATTCACTTTGTGGGTGTTCCGGGTTGCATCCTACCTCCATAGGAATCCATCACTTTGTGGGGATCCGGATTGCATCCTACCTGCTTAGGAATCCATCACTTTGTGGGGATCTGGTTGCATCCTGCCTCCTTAGGAATCCAACACTTTGTGGGGATTCGGGTTGCATCCTGCCTCCTTAGGAATCCATCACTTTGTGGGGATCACCGGGTTGCATCCTGCCCTCCTTAGGAATCCAACACTTTGTGGGGATCCGGGTTGCATCCTGCCTCCTTAGGAATCCATCACTTTGTGGGGATCCGGCTTGCATCCTGCCTCCTTAGGTATCCAACACTTTTGTGGGGTCCGGGTTGCATCCTACCTCCTTAGGAATCCATCACTTTGTGGGGATCCGGGTTGCATCCTGCCTCCTTAGGAATCCATTACTTTGTGGGGTTCCAGGTTGCATCTTCCTCCTTAGGAATCCCATCTCTTTGTTTGGGGTTTCTGGGTTGCATCCTACCTCCTTAGGAATCCATCACTTTGTGGGGTTCCGGGTTGCATCCTGCCTCCTTAGGAATCCAACACTTTGTGGGGTTCTGGGTTTGCATCCTACCTGCTTAGGAAATCCATCACCTTGTGGGGTTCTGGGTTGCACCCTACCTCCTTAGGATTCCATCACTTTGTGGGGTTCTGGGTTGCATCCTTCCTCCTTAGAAACGCATCACTTTGTTTTGGGTTCTTGGGTTGCATTCCTAGCCTCCTTATGAATCCATCTCTTTGTTGGGGGTTCTGGTTGCATCACTACCTCCTAGGAAGCCATCTCATTTGTGGGGTTCTATGGGGTTTGCATCCATACTTCCTTAGGAATCCAGCAACTACTGATGGGGTTTTGAGTTGCATTCTTACATCCGTTAAGAAATCCATCTCCTTGGGGGTCTCTCTTGCATCTTACCTTCCATTAGGGGGGGGGGGGTAATCACCATCTTCTTTGTAGGGTTTCTGGGTTGCATCTTACCTCCTTAGGAATCCATCTCTTTGTGGGGTTCTGGGTTGCATCTTACCTCCTTAGAAATCCATCACCATGATGGGGTTTTTTGAGTTGCATCGTTACCTCCTTAGGTATCCAACACTTTGTGGGGTTCCGAGTTGCATCCTGCCTCCTTAGGAATCCATCACCTTGTGGGGTTCTGGGTTGCATCCTACCACCTTAGGAATCCGTCACCTTATGGGGTTCCGGGTTGCATCCTACCTCCTTAGGAATCAGTCATCTTATGGGGTTCCGGGTTGCATCCTGCCTCCTTAGGAATCCATCACCTGTGGGGTTCTGGGTTGCATCCTACCTCCTTAGGAATCCGTCACCTTATGGGGTTCCGGGTTGCATCCTGCCTCCTTAGGAATCCATCACCTTGTGGGGTTCCGGGTTGCATCCTGCCTCCTTAGGAATCCATCACTTTGTGGGTTTCTGGGTTGCATCCTACCTCCTTAGGAATCCATCACCTTATGGGGTTTTGAGTTGCCTCTTACCTCCTTAGGAATCCATCACTTTGTGGGATTCCGGGTTGCATCCTGCCTCCTCAGGAATCCATCACCTTGTGGGGTTTCCGGGTTGCATCCTGCCTCCTTAGGAAGCCATCACTTTGTGGGGTTCCGGGTTGCATCCTACCTCCTTAGGAATCCATCACTTTGTGGGGTTCCGGGTTGCATCCTACCTCCTTAGGAATCCATTACTTTGTGGGGTTCCGGGTTGCATCCTGCCTCTTAGGAATCCATTACTTTGTGGTTTCTGGGTTGCATCCTGCCTCCTTAGGAATCCTTTACTTTGTGGGTTTCTGGGTTGCATCCTGCCTCCTTAGGAATCCATCACCTTGTGGGGTTCCGGGTTGCATCCTACCTCCTTAGGAATCCATCACTTTGTGGGGTTCTGGGTTGCATCCTGCCTCCTTAGGAATCCATTACTTTGTGGTTTCTGGGTTGCATCCTGGCCTCCTTAGGAATCCATTACTTTGTGGAGTTCCGGGTTGCATCCTACCTCCTTAAGAATCCATTACTTGTGGGGGTTTCTGGGTTGCATCCTGCCTCCTTAGGAATCCATCACCTTGTGAGGTTCTGGGTTGCATCCTACCTACTTAGGAATCCATCACCTTGTGGGGTTCTGGGTGAATCCTACCTCCTTAGGAATCCATCACGTTGTGGGGTTGTTTCTGGGTTTGAATCCTACCTCCTTAGGAATCCATCATTTGTTGTGGGGTTCTGGGTTGCATCCTGCCTCCTTAGTAATCCATCACCTTGTGGGGTTTTTGGGTTGCATACTACCTCCTTAGGAATCCGTCACCTTATGGGGTTCCGGGTTGCATCCTACCTGCTGAGGAATCCTTAACCTTGTGGGGTTCTGGGTTGTATCATACCTCCTTAGAAATCTATCACGTTGTGGGGTTCCAGGTTGCATCCTACCTGCTTAGGAATCCATCAACTTGTGGGGTTTCTGGGTTGAATACTACTTTCTTAGGAATCCATCACGTTGTGGGGTTCTGGGTTGAATCCTACCTCCTTATTAATCCATCACCTTGTGGTTCTTGGGTTGCATCCTACACCTCCTTAGGAATCCATCACGTTGTGGGGTTCTGGGTTGCATCCTACCTCCTTAGGAATCCATCACCTTGTGGGGTTCTGGGTTGCATCCTACCTCCTTAGGAATCCATCACCTTGTGGGGTTCTGGGTTGCATCCTACCTCCTTAGGAATCCATCACGTTGTGGGGTTCTGGATTGCATCCTACCCCCTTAGGAATCCAATCACGTTGTGGGGTTCTGGGTTGAATCCTACCTCCTTAGGAATCCATCACGTTGTTGGCTGGATTGCATCCTACCTCCTTAGGAACCATCACGTTGTGGGGTTCTGGATTGCATTCTACCTCCTTAGGAATCCATCACGTTGTGGCGTTCTGGGTTGAATCCTACCTGCTTAGGAATCCATCACGTTGTGGGGTTCTGGGTTGCATCCTGCCTCCTTAGGAATCCATCACCTTGTGGGGTTCTGGGTTGAATCCTACCTGCTTAGGAATCCATCAACTTGTGGGGTTCTGGGTTGAATACTACTTTCTTAGGAATCCATCACGTTGTGGGGTTCTGGGTTGAATCCTACCTCCTTAGGAATCCATCACCTTGTGGGGTTCCGAGTTGCATCTTCCTCCTTAGGAATCCATCACTTTGTGGGGTTCCGGGTTGCATCCTACCTCCTTAGGATTCAATCACCTTGTGGGGTTCTGGATTGCATCCTACCTACTTAGGAAACCATCACTTTTGTTGTGGGGTTCCGGGTTGCATCCTGCCTCCTTAGGAATCCATCAACTTGTGGGGTTCTGGGATGCATCCTACCACCTCCTTAGGAATCAATCACCTTGTGGGGTTCTGGGTTGCATCTTCCTCCTTAGGAATCCATCACTTTGTGGGGGTTCCGGGTTGCCATCCTACCTCCTTAGGAATCCATCACCTTGTGAGGTTTTGGGTTGCATCCTACCTGCTTTGGAATCCATCACCTTGTGGGGTTTCTGGGTTGCATCCTACCTGCTTAGGAATCCATCACCTTGTGAGGTTTTGGGTTGCATCCTACCTGCTTAGGAATCCTTCACCTTGTGGGGTTCCAGGTTGCATCCTACCTGCTTAGGAATCCATCTCCTTGTGGGGTTCCGGGTTGCATCCTACCTGCTTAGGAATCCATCACCTTGTGAGGTTTTGGGTTGCATCTACCTGCTTAGGATCCTTCACCTTGTGGGGTTCCGGGTGCATCCTACCTCCTTAGGAATCCTTCACCTTGTGGGGTTCCGGGTTGCATCCTACCTGCTTAGGAATCCATCACCGTGAGGTTTTGGGTTGCATCCTACCTGCTTAGGAATCCTTCACCTTGTGGGGTTCCGGGTTGCATCCTACCTGCTTAGGAACCTTCCACCTTGTGGGGTTCCGGGTTGCAATCCTACCTGCTTAGGAATCCATCACCTTGTGAGGTTTTGGGTTGCATCCTACCTGCTTAGGAATCCTTCACCTTGTGGGGTTCCGGGTTGCATCCTACCTGCTTAGGAATCCATCACCTTGTGGGGTTCCGGGTTGCATCCTACCTGCTTAGGAACCATCACCTTGTGAGGTTTTGGGTTGCATCCTGCCTGTTAGGAATCCATCACCTTGGTGGGGTTCTGGGTTGCATCCTGCCTGCTTAGGAATCCATCACCTTGTGGGGTTTCCGGGTTGCATCCTACCTGCTTAGGAATCCGTCACCTTGTGGGGTTCCGGGTTGCATCCTACCTGCTTAGGAATCCATCACCTTGTGGGGTTCTGGGTTGCATCCTACCTGCTTAGGAATCCATCACCTTGTGGGGGTTCTGGGTTGCATCCACCTGCTTAGGAATCCATCACCTTGTGGGGTTCTGGGTTGCATCCTACCTCCTTAGGAACCATCACTTTGTGGGGTTCGGGTTGCATCCTACCTGCTTAGGAATCCATCACCTGGGGTTCTGGGTTGCATCCTACCTGCTTAGGAATCCATCACCGTGTTCTGGGTTTGCATCCTACCTGCTTAGGAATCCATCACCTTGTGGGGTTCCGGGTTGCATCCTATCTGCTTAGGAATCCATCACCTTGTGGGGTTCTGGGTTGCATCCTACCTGCTTAGGAATCCATCACCTTGTGGGGTTCTGGGTTGCATCCTACCTGCTTAGGAATCCATCACCTTGTGGGGTTCTGGGTTGCATCCTACCTGCTTAGGAATCCATCACTTTGTGGGGTTCTGGGTTGCATCCTACCTGCTTAGGAATCCATCACCTTGTGGGGTTCTGGGTTGCATCCTACCTGCTTAGGAATCCACACCTTGTGGGGTTCTGGGTTGCATCCTACCTGCTTAGGAATCTATCACCTTATGGTTCTGGGTTGCATCCTACCTCCTTAGGAATCCATCACCTTGTGGGGTTCGGGTTGCATCCTACCTCCTTAGGAATCCATCACTTTTGTGGGGTTCCGGTTTTGCATCCTACTCCTTAGGAACCATCATGTTGTGGGGTTCGGGTTGCATCCCGCCTCCTTAGGAATCCATACCTTGTGGGGTTCTGGATTGCATCCTACCTTCTTAGGAATCCATCACCTTGTGGGGTTCTGGGTTGCATCCTACCTGCTTAGGAATCCATCACTTTGTGGGGGTTCCGGTTTGCATCCTACCTCCTTAGGAATCCATCATGTTGTGGGGTTCTGGGTTGCATCCTGCCTCCTTAGGAATCCATCACCTTGTGGGGTTCTGAGTTGGATCCTACCTCCTTAGGAATCCATCACCTTGTGGGGTTCTGGGTTGCATCCTACCTGCTTAGGAATCCATCACTTTGTGGGGTTTCGGGTTGCATCCTGCTTCCTTAGGAATCCATCACCTTGTGGGGTTCCAGGTTGCATCCTACCTCCTCAGGAATCCTTTATTTTGTGGGTTCTGTGTTGCAATCCTGCCTTCATAGGAGTCCATCACTTTCCTTACTATGTGCGCTGCTTCTAGTAGCACACTCTTCTACATGAATCCTAGAGCTATTTCATCATTTAGTTTTTCCAGGATGCTTTTTAGGGATCTTGGATCGTGCCCAGTGTCCCTATGATTATGGTTCAATTTCCATTGGCATATCCATATCCCTCTTATTTCTGTTTTCAGGTCTTGATACTTATTAATTTTTCCCTTTCTTTCTCATCTACTCTGGTGTCCCATAGTATTGCGACATCAATGAGTGATACTTTCTTCTTCATTTTTGTCAATCATCGTCACGTCTGATCTATTGACACATATCACCCTATCTGCTTTGATACCATAGTCCCAGAAGATCTTTGACTGATCGTTTTCTAACACTCCCTTAGGTTGGTGTCCGTAATACTTATTACTGCAAGCTAGCTTGTGTTTCTTGCATAGACTCCAGTGGAGGGCTTCATTATTATTATTATTATTATTATTATTATTATTATTATTATTAAGAGAAGATGAATCCTATTCATATGGAACAGACCTAAAGATGCCAATAACTTGAAATTCAAGCTTCCAGGAAATATAGTGTTCATTTGAAAGGAATTACTGAAGATTAAAGGAAATAAAAATAAAAGAGACGAGTTACTGGAAAAAAAAGTCAAATAACAAATTAATAAACAAATAGGTAGAAACTTCAATAAATTATTAAAACCACAAGGAATTTGTATTTGGGGTAGTTATATATTGCGTCTGCGAAATAAGATACGCAATTCGGCCGTACAGTCTACTGCATCTTGCATTGCGAATAGGACTGGCTTAACCCAGACCGGAATATTGTAGTCATACCTTCCCTTGTTTCCTCTGTGGGTCACTCGTTACGTTGTGTGTTGTAATTTGATTATTTTTAAGCTTTTGCCTGAAGATTAATATCCGCGTTTGCTTGCATTTAGCTTGCTTTAAGGAATTTCTGGTTATGGGTGGAGATTCTGAATGACTTCAGGAAGCGAACGATGATTCATAATGTGAAGAATTTCAAGTAATTTCGAAATTGGATTAGAAATAATAAATCGTACATAGTACAGGTACTTCGGTGTGTGTGTGTGATGTGTGTGTGTTTTTTTTTTTTTTTTTTTTTTTTTTGAGGACGATAGATTTGCCTCGCGTGAAGGCTTCCAGAAAAGTATACCAATGTTGCTTAGACTGCATGTTTCGAAAGGAAATTAGAAATATCGCTTCGAACAGGCATCTCGTTTAACCTTGCAAAAGATTATGAGTTTTATATCTTTTTCAAGGGAAACTGTTTAAAGGGAGCTCGTTGTATCTTGACTTTGCTGAGTGTGCTACTTTTATCTTCAATAGTTTTATAAGTTATAGAGGTAAGAAAAGCAAAATTTACAGTGCACCGCACGCTGTGGGACTGTAGGTACTACTTAAGCGTCTTTGCAGCGTCCTTTTGCCCCTAGCTGCAACCCCTTTCATGTGTTTTTACTGTGCCTCCGTTCTATTATCTTTCCTCCATCTACTCTCCACTCTCTCCAAATTATTATTTTAGAGTGTAGCTGCCAGGTCTTCCTCCTGTTACACCTTTAAAACCTTTCTTAGTCTCAGTCTCCCTTTCAGCGTTAAATGACCCCAAAGGCCCCAGCTCTTGGCCTTTCCCCTACGTTTTTGTATTCCAGTCCCAAATTCCAATGTAACTCAATAGTTGTGTTCATATAAATATATCTGATTTAATCAGTAATAAATCCGTAGCCTCACGATCAGATCATCTGAAACGTATAACGCATTGCTGTGTCCCATCAATAATATTGGATTATTACGAACACAATTCCTCCAAGCATATCTTGCTTCATTCGGACGCTCAGGGATCTGCTCTAACAATCGTTCGCAAGCATACATTGCGCTTCGTAGGCCTAAAGGATTTCAACGTGGCATTCATTACAATCGGCAGTAGAGCATCGTAGGCGGGTGTGTGACTCCCATCTCGCCTAATGGCATTGTAAGCCTAAACGCGTTCACGTTGCCCCGTTGCTGGTTGGGCTGAGTTGCCAGATGTCATCTGCTGCTACCAGCTGTACGGTTCTCTCAGTCACAAACGTCATATTAAGGAAAGTTGTAGGATGTTTATGGGAGTACTTTTCGAACTGGCGTTAGGGAAAATAGCGAGATATTTAATGCTGTGACTCCGTTTCCTTTAGTGTTTAGATAACTTTTCTATTCATGGAATCTTAACTGATGAATATGAAGTAAAGTAGACTGACGAAATAGCATGGGTTTGGGTGGGCGATATTTGGGTTCAGAACACTTTTGTTTTTTAGGTAGTTAAAAACTAAAGATTCCGGATTCAAAAGTGATAAGCGTAACAGAATATTGGTATACGAACTTGGAATTGAAAAGGAGCTGTTTTTCAGTTCCGCTGACATTCTTTTAAAAGAAAATCGGATTTTATGATATGATAGCATTATATTTACGCATGAAATTTTCATTGAGATTGCATGTCCAAATGTTAATCTTTCATTGGTTTTTTTATATCTGTTGCTTTCGTATTGTGAATTATAGGCTGTACGTAATATTATATTTAACCATATTCTGTTGATAGAAGTTGCTCCCGTTGCTGAATGACCACTGCTTCCATGCAACGTGAAAACACCACACAAGCAATATATATTTAACCATAAAGACAGCGCTTAAATGGAGTTAATAGAAGCCTGAGAGACGCATTATTTAATGTTTTTATTAATCACATCCAAAGCCAGTGATAATGATGATTTGTAGTATCATTTTCATTATTCCATAAAAAGATGATGATGATAACAATAAGCTTAAATGGGGGAATAATAAGTATTATTATTTTCTCTGGTTTTTAGGAAATATGGAAAGGATAATGCTAGCCATATATGAGTATATATATATATATATATATATATATATATATATATATATATATATATATATATACACATATATATGTCCTCTCATACAAAAAGGGTGGCTTTAGAAAGTTGTACCCTTCTGGTGGTCCGTTTTTATATATATATATATATATATATATATATATATATATAATATATATATATATATATATATATAATATATATATATATATGTCTGTGTGTGTGTACATAGATACATATATATATATATATATATATATATATATATATATATATATATATGTATATATATTTACGTATGAAGCCCGGCCTTGAGAGAGGCTCGATACGTAAACAGAAATAATTGAGGGAGAACAAGATGAAAATTACTTGAACACACCGTAAAAACTGATTTATAGTGAATATTTAATCTAGAGGAACAGGTTGCCAGAAACTCAGCTAGTTACTTTACAGCTATTTATTTACAAAAGGCCCTTACTGGCCTGGAGAAAAGTAAATGCAGCGTCCACACGTTGGGACCCATATATCTCTCACAAATGGATAGCTGGCTAAAATGTGATTCGTGAAAGCTGGTTTCATAATCTTCGGTAATGCAACACTTGCGGGCCGATAGACGTGACACGTGACTCAGGGAATCTGGAAAAAGCATCCCAGATTAAACAAGATAAAAGAAAAAAGGATTTCTTGCCCAAATTATTTTTGTTTTGTTCTCTAACACTGGGGACAAGGAACTCTAAGGTTTCACTGAGGTATGCAATGACTTCATTTGTCTGGGACGATCACACAAGGGAAACATGCGGCCATGAGCGGTGAGAGGGAACAAAGGGATGAGTTCTTTTTGGTTTTGAAATTGAATTGGGAAAATGGGGATCAAATAGATAATAGGATGTAAGGGACTGGCAATATGCTGTTTCACAAGATGTACCTGGAGCAATGTTCAGTGTGGACCTTTGTAGAAAATGTGGCCTGGCTTTGTCTTAGGACTGGGTCTATTGGCGCGCCACTAGCGCCATGGATAGGCCTAAATGGAAGGCAGGTGGTCGGACATCCGTCCGAGGTCAACGTCTGGAGACGACTGGGGAGATCAGCAGGTGTTTTGCTTCGGTGGTTGGGAGTCAGCTTCACCCCCCACGAGCAGGGCAAATCCTGGAAACAGAACATACAGCCAGCAGAGGGTTCACAGGAAAAAGAGCTTAAGATATAGGCCTAAGAAGTGCCAGTCTGCCTACATCCTTCCCTTCGAGATACGTCCCTAAAGCTGACAAAAGACTATATTCTCCCTTCTCACAGGAAATTCTTAACCCTGGACGGATAGCGTTGGTTTCCCGCCCAAATCAGCTGATATTTGGAGGAAGATGGCTGCCGTTTTCCAAATCAAACTAATTAATTAATTGCTGGGTAGACAAAGCGATCTATAAACGTCACAATATATATATATATATCATATATATATATATATATATATATATATATATATATATATATATATATATATATATATATATATATATATATACACACATACATACATACATACATACATACATACACACAAACAGATAAGTTCTATCATTTTTCCTGGCCTGTGGAAGTAACAGAATTCCTCTTTTTTCCTACGAATTAGTTTCCATTTACTGTTTTAACGGTTACGTATCTTCAAATTGTCTCCGGTCTTTAAAAAAAATATTAATGGCAAAATTATGAATTCTGGGGAAAAAATGAGGTATCCAGTCTCTCGTCTGACTTAAGAAGCCTTTTTCTCTCGGCCGTGCATTTCATTTTCTTGGTTCAGCTTCACCTCCAAATCACACATACGTACATGTGTTCTTATACCTATGTGTGTGTATGGAATATTTGTACGTGTATTTATATATTTATAGTAGACTGGTTGATAGCTATATTACACATCCCATGATTAATGGTATAAAGGTCAGGGTATAGATAAATACACACCTACATACACTTACACACACACATATATACGAGTATGTATATATATATATATATATATATATATATATATATATATATATGTATATAGATATATATGTATATATATAGTATATATATATATATATATATATATATATATATATATATATATATATATATATATAAATATATCTATATATATATATATATATATATATATATATATATATTATATATACTATATATATATATATATATATATATATATATATATATATATACACACACACACACACACACACACACATATATATATATTATATATATATATATATATATATATATATATATATATACAGTTATAAATACGTATATAAATACACATTTATTTATTTGGATATATATAACATTCACCTATACATGCATATGGAGCTACATATATTCATATGTGCTAACGTGGTTATACTCCTGCCAACAAGAGATCTTTTGTAGAATCAATATCTTAACTGAAAGGTGCAAGTAAAAAATGTAAATAAACGTGAGTATGTATGTAAACACATATTCGTCAAAATGCCTGCGAAAATGTTCACAAACATATGTTTACATGTTCATTTAACTGAGTTTTTTAAAAACGAATTGGTTGAAAATACTATGATTCAGCCTATTATAGCTTTCTAGTAATTAGTTGTTTTAGGTAATATATAATTAGCTCACTTTTGCGTGTGTTATTGACTATTTAATCATTGTTTGGAGAATTAGTTAATGTGTTTTGTTATATAAGCATTCGTTTAATTACCATTTTAATCATTAGTTAATGTATCATTCGTTGTTTATGTATTATTAAATTTAAATATTAAAGTTTAATTAAGTAATTTCTTTAAGTTATTTATTTATTGAACGTAATCATTTGTTGATCATTGGTTACCTATGTATGTATTTGATTATTCATGTTGTTTTATGGAATGATGTAAATCCTTAATATTTCATGTTTCCCCTCCGCCCTTCCCTCCCTCAGGCCCAACAAGCGGGAGATCTACTCGGACACGGGCGGCACGGAAAAAAAAAAAAAAAAAGAAAAAAAAGGAAAAAGAAAAAAAGACCGAGGACGAGGAACTGGAACCGTCGGAGGAGGAGGAGGACATCGTGGCCGACATGAAACCAGATCCCACCTCCTACTTATTGACCGACGCGGCGGCACCGCCGCCGCAGCCTCCCGCTTCCTCCATCCACATCCTCATCCTCAGCAGCACCAGCATCCTTCGCATACTCACCCTCCTCCTCATCCATCCTCCGTGATCCCTCCCATCCTCCCCCCGCCAGTGAGTATTCCTCGACGGGCCCTAACGCCAAGAGACTGAAATACGACGTCGCGGAGGTCCAGAAGATGAATTCGTCCTCCTCCTCCACCCCCCCTCCTCCTCCTCCGCCTTCTCCTCCTCCTCCTCCGAGATGGAGATCCTGAAGATGATCGTGAACTTCCAGAGCGCCCGGCAGGAGGACGAGGAGAACGAGGAGCGGCTCTTCTGTCTGAGCCTCGTCCCCTCCCTCAAGAGGCTCCCGCTCGAGAAGAGGAGTCTGGCCAAGCTGCAGATCCAGAAGATTCTCCACATCATGGAGTTTCCGGATCTCAAGTGCGATTTCTAGCAGCGGGACAATTTGCGATTTCCCGATCGCAGAGTCAAATTGTAAGATCTGGGCTTTCATCCTCCAGATCTCAAAATGACATTGTAAGATCTGCACATTCCTCTTCCAGATCTCAAAATAAAATGTTAAGATCTGGACGTTAATTTTCCAGATCTCAGGTGCGAGTTTTAACGCTGGAAAATGTATCCAGGTCTCGAGATAAGAGTAAGACATCGGGGAACTCATTTTCCAGATCTTAAGTGCAAGTTTTAACGTCTGGAAATATTCCAGGTCATAAGTTTAGAATTTTTTGGACTCTATGGAATTGCCAGATCTCAAATGTGAGTTTGACGTCATTGAATTTTCCAGAACTCAAGATAAACATATAACATCATGGAATTAACTTTCTAGAATCTTAAGTTAAAATTGGAATCTATTGAATTGCCAGATCTCAATGTGAGTTTGAACGTCATTGAATTTTCCAGAACTCAAGATAACATGTAACATCGTGGAATTAACTTTCAAGATCATAAGTTAGAATTGGACTCTATGGAATTGCCAGATCTCAAGTGCAAGTTTCGACGTCATGGAACTTTGCAAATATTGATATTCAAATATCAGGGAAGATGTAGGCCTCAATTGGAAATGTAAATTAAGAGAATTTCCAGATCTCAAGTGAGAATTTTTTTATCACGTTCCAGCGCCCGTCCGAGTCTTTCGTTGGTAGACTTCATGTGAGGAAATGGTGAACTGTTGTCTCGCGTTTTTTTAAAGGAAAAGAAGCATTTCCCATACAGAAAGAGTTGAGGTAAGCATGAGGTTTCCTCAAGAATTTAAAACTTGTCTTATAGCTCTTGAAATTTTACGTAGTTTTTATTTTACAGCATGAGGGATGATCGTGATTTCTGAATTTGCGATTTGATTTAGTAACGTTTACGGCAACTCTTGAAATTACTTGTGATTTACCCATTACTTACACGAGAGGTTACGGTTTCCGAAATTAATTTGATTTAATGACGGAAATTTGGAACGTCAGCATCGGAAACCGAATTATTCCCTCTATGTAGACAAATGTTGATGGCTGTTTTCAGCACTATAACAGTTCAGGTTATAAGGTACCTGTCTTATCTGTTATCTGTGAACGGTAAAATTGTATCAGGTTTAAATTGTGCGTCATTTCAATACACTAGACTCATTTATTTATTGATTGAGTTGTATAATCTGGCGTTACAAACACTATATTGATTTCTGTACTTAATTGTTTTTTACCTGCTAATGATTGGACTTGATTAGGCAAAAAGGTCGTTGACCCCCTCCCCCTCTCTTGTTCCTACCTTGTCCTTGTTCATGTTTTCTTCGGGCCTGGGCTAGAAAGGGGCGTTAGGTTGCCCTCCCAATCTTTGCCTCTACACAAAAAAAGAGAAAAAATAAAAACAGGGCTATCTCCGATTTTTGATTTTCGAGATTCATGTAAATAAATGTCATGTCATTCGCAGCCATATTGTCGTCATGTAAACATTAGCTTTTTTATATCATATTTTCACCTTTAGCTTTTTAATATTAGCTTTTATTATTGTCAAAATGGGTCAGGTGCACAATATGTTATTTTCAAGGAAGATTACATATCATTATTGTAGCTGGTGAAAAATGGGATTAGGATAAATATTTTTGTTATGTATCTTAGTAGTGTAAGTAATACCACTAGTAAAATACGGAGGACTGTTAACAGGGTTCATTGGCATTTATGAATTTATTAGATTAAGCAAGGTTACTTATAGTTGTTGGTGATAGTAATAGTATAGTAGGAGTAGTAGTAGTAGCAGTAGTAGAATGATTAGTGAACGAATGGATATTACTTATGATAGTAGTAATTGTCGTAGTATTAGTAGAAGCGAAATGTATAGCATATAGGTACAAGTATTCTTGTTATTCAAATAAGTCAGAAATTGTGAGACTACCAATTGTCCATGGAAGTAATTTATATTTTTCTTATATTTTGTTGCTACAGGTATAAAAAATAATAATAAATAAATGCTGGGTAGAATTTGTGTGTTATTGGATGTCCACAAGAAACGGAATAGACTCATTATTGAATATGTCTATATCCTCGTAGTAGGAATATAAAGAAATAAAATCCATACATACAAACATGCATATATTCATACATACAGACAATTGTGGAAAGTTTATGCTTATCATTATGATGAAATAGGGTTTTGTTGGTAATTCTTATAATTAACACAGTCACGACGAGATATCCGCAGTAGACGGATGTTAAGGTGAACGTAATTACGGATATTGAATAAAATAATTGACTCATTTGACAATTTTTTGTCGTAAGATTTTTGAAAGCCAAGAAATGATTACAACATCTGTTAGTAATATTTTCCGTACTCTTGGTTATCCACAGTCAGTGATATAAAAGTCGGCCATTATTGGAAAGTTAGAATACTGTTAGAACTTTGCTTCAGAGTGTAATATCTGTGAACATTAAGCTTTGTGGAAAGTAAATTTTTATGGAAATCCTAACAGGTAGAAGATGCTTATTGCTGTCTGTTTACATGTAGTACATATGCAGAACGTAATCAGAACATATAGTAATTTAAGTAACATTTCATAGCTGCTTGTATTTGTAAATGGATTTACGTATTTTGACCTGGCCTTCCCAATTCTCTAGTGGTTGTTATGTATCTTGACCTATCGTCCCTAATTCTCTCTTCGGTGAATAGTCCAGAGGTCGACATTAGGCCTCCCACCCTTTCCCAACCACCATCCGATTCATCCGCGGGTCCTTTGACTATTCTAATAATACTTTTTTCACAAGTAGGTTTAACTTTAGAATCATAGATCAAGGAATCAGATAAAATGAATGGCATGGTGACCGGATAGTTTTAGTAAGCCGTAAGCCACATAGTCTAAACGAATGATTACTGAAAAGATGGTAATGTAATTGAATTTTTATTATAATGGGCATAAAATACCTACATGACCGTACATACAGTTAATTCGGCGCTCAACAAAAATGTTCAGAAGCTCACAGAACTCCGTCAAGGTTGAGGAGTCTACTCCACCTCCTTCAAAAGATCTCTCAGTCGGATTGTAATCTCCCCCAAAGTATAGACACTTGTTACCTGTGATGCAGGTAATCAGCATTTTTGCGTAATCATTGTTAAGTAACAGATTTACAGAAGAGAAACGGAAAGCAGTAATTGGACCAGAAGGACATCGCAGTAATTGCAGTGATGGCACTGAAAGGACACTGCATTTGTGAGACCGAAGGGAAACTGTAATAATGGGACTGCAAGGGCACTGCAGTGGTGAGACCGAAGGGAAACTGCAAGAATGGGACTGCAAGGACACTGCAGTTGTGAGACCGAAGGGAAACTGCAACTGAAAGGACACTGAAGTGGTGAGAGTGAAGGAACTGAAATGAAACTGCAAAAAATGGGGCTAAAATACCACTGCGGTGATTAGACTGAAGGACCTCTACAATATTGTGACTTTAGAACAGTGTAGTGAAGTGATGGGACCGAAGGGATCCCTCAGTAATAGGACTGATGGAACTCTGCAGTGATGGGACCAAAAGGATACTGCAATAATTGGACTGAAAGACGCTACAGTAATGGGCTGGAAGACTACTGCAGTGAAGGGATGGAAGTGACGCTGCAGGAATTTGACTGAAAGGACACTTCAGTGATGGGACTGAAGGGCTGCTTCAGTAATGGAACTAAAATAAAACTGCAGTGATGGGACCAAAAGGACTCCAAGAATGGGATTGGGAGGACACTGCAATGATTGGCTCGAAGGAACACTACAGTAATCTTACTGAAGGGACATTGCAATGATGGGACTGAAAAGATACGGCAATGATGGGACATAAAGGACACTACAATGATGGACAAAAAGGACACTACAATGATGGGACTGAAAAGATATGGCAATGATGGGACATAAAGGACACTACAATGATGGGACTGAAAAGATATGGCAATGATGGGACATAAAGGACACTACAATGATGGGACTGAAAAGATATGGCAACGATGGGACATAAAGGACACTACAATGATGGGACTGAAAAGATATGGCAATGATGGGACAAAAAGGACACTACAATGATGGGACTGAAAAGATATGGCAATGATGGGACATAAAAGGACACTACAATGATGGGACTGAAAAGATATGGCAATGATGGGACATAAAGGACACTACAATGATGGGACTGAAAAGATATGGCAATGATGGGACAAAAAGGACACTACAATGATGGGACTGAAAAGATACGGCAATGATGGGACAGAAAGGACACAATAATGATGGGACTGAAAAGATACGGCAATGACAAAAGTTACGAGACCGAAAGGGAAAGCCACTAGCATGATCGGTATGATCTTGGCCTGCCACCACGGTGGCCGCGAGTTCGATTCTCGGGCATTCCATTGAGGTGTGAGAGATGTGTATTTCTGGTGATAGAAGATCACTCTCGACGTGGTTCGCAAGCCGCGTAAAGCCGTTGGTCCCGTTGCTGAATAACCACTGGTTCCATGCAACGTAAAAACACCATACAAACAGAACAAACCGAAAAAGGACACTGTACTGAAACATTTGGGACCAATTATAGTTTGCTTTGGAATATACACAAGTATCGGCCCTCATTATTCATGATACAATAAAGAGAGAAAATTTGGTATAAGAGGAAGTGAGCTAATCATTCACAAACACTATAAAGTAAATCAGGTATTAAGTTGTGCAATCATTTTTAAATATATGTTAAGCTAACCTCCCATAGCCTCGACATCGCTCTCACACACTCCCATTATTTCCATATCTATCTTCACCATTATAATTGTAGTCGGTGTAGGTTACACATGTAGCTTTAGTCTATCTGTCTGCATGTCTGTATAATACTTATTACTAGGCCATTTGTAAATTAGTCTGTTACATTAATCATTACTTTGCTAATTTGGCTCTTTTCATGATTTAATGGGATGAGGTGTAATTGATTTCTATTAACTCTCGGAAGCAAGAAATTGGCGGAGAATGACTTTGGAAATAGCGATATGAATTAATTTGTTTTCAAAGGCATCGTTGTAGAAAGTTAATTTAAATTTGTAATTTAAAAAAAATTTGTGATATGGCATTGAAACCGATTGGATCATCAGTTGCCCAGGAGATATTCATGTGGGGGGTAACGTAACAAGGACAGTTACTCTAGAAAAGTATAAACGATTTAAAACTTAAAATGAGGCCTTTTTGGGCTACCAAAATTCGAATGAGGTCGACGAAGTTTCACAAGAAATGAATACAGTGTTAACGATCGCCAATTTTGAGAGTTTCTTGAGGCCTATAGATCGAAGTGAATGTACGTATATCTGGGCTGAGGCATTTTCGATAAGTATTCTGTCACCAGTTATGTAGTGGATGTTGTGCGATTAAACACTATGTATATATTATATATATATATATATATATATATATATATATATATATATATATATATATATATATATATATTGTGTGTGTGCGTGTGTGTTTTGATTTAAAGCTGGGAATGTCAAAACTTCTACAATACTGGCATGTTGATTTATTCCTGGGTCGACAGCTGTATCGACCATCCATTGGTGTGTTTGTGTGTTCATGGAAATTATATTTCCAAATACATACGAGATAACGATGATGGGGATATGGAGATTGCTTGATTGCTTATGCAAACTTTGGGCTCTGCCTCGGGACAATAGTCGCTGGACTTCTGTGGGTATCAGAAGACTTGGGAGACCCAGACCAAATTGGATGAGAATTGCTTTATGTGTAATTTATTATTTAAGAACCCCAATGGAGTGTCTCAATGTGTGTTTAACGAATCAGGCAAGTGGAGTGTTGCAAACTTAAAGTTGTAGCTGGAAGGTACATTTTCTTTAGCGTATGCACTGGTAGAGAACGTTTTTAACGGAAACTAATATAATTATTACCGGAAATTGTCTCATATATAGATGAATGAATTTCTTTTATATATTTATAAAGAGAGAGAGAGAGAGAGAGAGAGAGAAGAGAGAGACTTATCTTGTCTGTCTGTGAAGGGGCTTCTTCAATATTATTTTAAATATATTAGAGCCAAAAAATAAAAATGAGTTGCTTGATGGCGCAGCTGAGGTAGGTTAACAGCAGGAGGACCTCAAAGAGTGAACCTCTGGGTCTCGGGAGGGAGCTTCATCCTGGCATGGTTGCACTGAAGCCAGTTATATGGCAAAGGTAATCCATTAGCTGGAGAGGTTTCGTTTTGTCAGTGCTTAAAGAAAGGAAATTAACTGATAACGTAGCATTTAATGGGATATATAATACATTTGCAGTGCGAACTTTGGTTCTATAAACAAGTTTGTTTCATTTCATCGAATCAGAATAAAATATAACTTCTCTTATTACAACTTTCTTTATCGCAAGCGGCTTCATACTTAAACCCCCATTTTTAAATAAAGAAGTGTAATGCTTTTTTCTCAAAGAGCCATTACTTTAGAACGTAATTATTTATAAAAGAAATTTTTTAAACCGCAATCTACGTGTCATTGATAACGCTACCTTTCCCAAAAGTATTTTTAAATGAGCCGTTGATAGTGGAATGGGTGCAATTGCTCATGCGAATTTTTTTAATGTAATGAACTGAAGCTAGTTTAATTTTTCTTTTGCAGGTAGTAGACATGATGAATTAAAAGTGCATAGTTCTCCCTGATGCCATGCGGCCATTATGTGGGAACCATTTTTATATTACTGAAGGCAGCAAGATTATGAAGACCAAAATTAAATCGTAAGTATGTAATAGAAAATTTACATATATGTGTGTGTGTGTATATATATATATATATATATATATATATATATATATATATATATATATATATGTGTGTGTGTGTGTGTGTGTGTGTGTGTGTGTGTGGTGTGTGTGTGTGTGTGTGTGTGTGTGTGAGTAATCTACTGGTCATTTTTACCAGATACATATGTAAATTTAATAGACCTCGTCGGGGTTATGATCACAGGTTCGTCTCCCGCTACAGGACATCATGATTTCTTCATATTTCTTTGAAGTTTTATCTCGAGGTTCTGTAATGACGAGCGTATCCAAAAAAGGGCAAAGAATTTGAGAAGGGCATTTTGGCTATTACACACACACACATATAGGATAGAACTAATCTTGGTATTTATTATTAAAAGGTAGCAATGGATCCGTGCGCCTAAGCAAAGACTTCCCCAAGTTCACTACGGCACAGGCCACCAGAAACTTAATGAAGTTTCATATCTCTGGCAAAGTTGCCACAAACACAAATGTGCGAGAGGCCAACAATTTCCGGAACACAAATATCCAGAGAAAAAAAAAATGTTGTGCCATTATGTAGACATTCAAAAAATGCAAATATTCTCCCTAAATCTCTCTCTGCAGCATTCAAACGCGGCTGAAATTGATAAACACCAATTCCCCGAAACAATGATTCCAAGTCACGAACTGAGATATTAAAAAATCTACATAAACTGTCCAGAGAGAAAAATAAATTCAAATTCGCCAATGATAAAAAAACTTACGTCCAAAAAGGGGAAAAAAAGAAAAACCAATGGCACTGTCGACTGTTTCCCGTGACACCTGTAACATCTGTGACTCAGGTAGACTTTAAGCAATTATCCGCTGAACCCATATAAAAAAAGGAAAACTAAATTTGTGGTTAGTACCTCCCATATTCACAAACATCACCACCCTTAGTGTCAGTACAAGCACCCATGTTGGTTAAAAAAAATAGCACCAATATCAGTACTCGTGAGTATCACCAAAATTCACCAGTCTCACCAAATTCACCATTATCACCAGTCACCAAATTCACTACCCATAAATCATTGTCACATACACCAAAATTATTGTCACCGTGAACTCCAATAGAATCCTCATAAATATCTCCAGTAATAATTCTCTGTAATAATTCCACTTAAATAATTCCCCGTAAATAATTCTCCATGAAATATCTCTCCGTAAATATCTCCAGTATCACTAGTATGAGCTTAATATTGCCATTCCCCAGTATCATCATCAATAGCATCGCCATTTTAAAATATCCCAAACACATCCCCATTCTAAAAATAATCTCTGTATCCCCAGTTATAATAACATCCTCTACCATTGCGTGAAAGCATTCTCCAAAGCGCAAGGAAACTTGCACCATATATATATTCATTTTAATTTTCTCTTTACTCAAAAAGAAAGAAAGAAAATTGTTCTAAAAGAAATCTACGGGCATCTCATATCATCTCTCAATGGCTATCAGTTGACTCAAAACCATGGCAATGAACTTTTCTATCAAGGCCAAACTGACCCCCATTACCCCGACACAAAAAACAAAAAAAAAGGAAGTTCACCCTCCTGTTGGCACTACCCCATGGAAAACACCACTAGCCTCCCTTTGGCACTACCCCTGGATGCTCAGCAAAACAAAAAAATACGCTGAGTACTTATGCATACATGATAGAGCGCTGTCTCCAAGGGCCAAAAAAATGCGATCCAAGCACCCCCACCCCGAACTAAGTTGCATGCATGAAAAACCTTCACACGCATACATAGTGTCAAGAAAAAAACGAATGCGTCGCCTCTAAACATGTGCTAAGAAAAAACACTTCACGTTTTGCTCCTATGAGAAAAAATATGTTAATCTGAACTGATTCTTTAACTCCAAAAATGAATCATACACAAAGGCAAAAAAAAAAAAAATTTAACACTCATGTCGTCAGTGAGAGAAACAGGATCGCCTCGCGCATGTGTATGTATAAACACGCGAATACATACATACCTGCATGTGTAAGAACGACTCGATATTCGAGCGAGAAAGTACTTAGTATTCACACGCACACCCTCAAATCGCAAACTGAGTGACAGAGACCCTCGAGGCATCTCACGGGGTCAAAATGCTGACGCTAATTGAATATTTCCCTCCCTTTACCAGAACGATGGCTGAGTAATTCTTATTCCCTGTCACTTATTAATTGAAAACCTAACACATTCTCACAACCAGACTCTCTCAAAACAACCTTTTTAAGCTGCTATTAATCTCACAAAAGGCGTAACACGGTTAAAAAAACCGCTGGCCACCACTAATAAAACCGCAGATCAGAATCTAATCTCAGTATTTATTAAAATGGTAGCAATGGATTAGTGCATCTAAGAGCATTGGCAATACCCAACATCCATTTCCTCTCACTCCAACACTAACAACCCCCCCACTCTCTCTCCACAACACATCCCCCTCCATTACCTAAGGCAACCAAATCAGACACGTGACCTTATAAAAAATAACATTTATTTAAAAGCAAGTTAAAACCAAACAACTCAGGTTCTAACAGAATGATTAAATGAAATGTTAAACTCAAAGTCCAAATAACTCAGATAACCCTCGATAATTAATCAAATAACTAACATTAGTTTAGACATAACCTTAGGCATAGTCAATATAGTCAGTACGCCAATTAAGTCACCATATTCAATACCCCTTTCTCCAGATCGTTCCCTTTCTCCGAGATCAGTTCCCCTTTCTCCAGAATTGCCTGTTAGAAGACAGGAGAACACCTTGATAAGCATAAGATTATAATCAAAGATCATATGAAATAGAACATCTCTGAAATAAATATTCAAATACAATGCAGCCACATCTTTTGGCCAAAATAAAATATGCTTACCCATTTAACACAGTATGCACAACACTTCTCTTAAAAAAATACTTTGCAGAAGCCATCTTGGCTTCTCGCCTCTCTCTTGTACAGATCTCCCCTTCATGGTAATGCTACATCTCATGTAAGGAAAAGCTCACACTCATGTACGAACTCACACACAATGTCCACACCCAAGAACTACCTAGAACAGTTACACAAGTCACCTCTGTGATCGCCCATAGCGACAGAACAGGCACTGATTGCTAAGACAGCAATTTTGATATCACACTACCTGAGGAAGGCTGCGTTAGCACTTCCAAGGCTTGTCACTCGGACCGCTGTCTAAGGAAAGTTAAACGATGACTCCACATTCTAAGAAACGTCACAGCATCTCACATTACAACTGTATTTGAAATACATTGTCTTAACAAATCCCTCTTTTATGTAACATATATATATATAGATAGATATATATATATATATATATATATATATATATATATATATATATATATATATATATATATAAATATAAAAATACAACTATCCACGACAGAATAAGCTACAGAATAACTGCACAGCAAGCTCATTATTTGTGTAATGAACCTACCTGGAGACTAGCATTCACATTTAATTGTACGCTAAACTCTTTTTTTAGATTCTGAGGCTCTTCCATTCTAATACTTTCCGAAGTCATGCAAGCAAAATAGACCCAC
>NC_087218.1:38541690-38553057 GCF_015104395.2 Macrobrachium nipponense | reverse complement strand
GCAAAATAGACCCACACACATATAGACATATTTATATATATAATGTATATATAATATATTGTATATAATATAAGCGTGTTCATATTGCTTGCATGACTTCAGAAAGGTATTAGAATGGAAGAGGTTTAGAATCCAAGAAGTATCAGCGTACAAATAGATGTGAATGTCAGTGTCCAGGAAGGTTCACTTGCTATGCAGGTATCATGAAGCGATTAGTTACGGAAGATTAAGAGCACGGGTTTGATCTTGATTCAACTTTTGTAGGGTAAAAGTGGCCGTGACCTCCAGTCTGGTTTTGTCTTATTTTGGGTTGTCGACTTATTAGTGAAATATGATATATATATTGAAAAATATTTATTTAATGTATATGTGTGTATATATATATATATATATATATATATATATAATATATATATATATATATATATATATTAACGTATAAACGCCCAAAATAAAACACTCTTTTATACTTTAGACTTATCATGTTAAAAAAATTTATTTACTTATACATACCATACATACATGTATATATAGTATATATATATATATATATATATATATATATATATATATATATATATATATATAATATATATATATATACATATATATGTTTTCGTGCATTAATCGTCAACGGCATCAGTCGCCTCAAGTGCTTACACAGAAGGTTCAGTAGTCATCTAGAGTTGTGACACATAATTGATCCCGCACTGTTATAAGAGCCTTAATCAAATTAAAAGTTTTAAGTGGGTCAAGTTTATTCCACATTTTGAAAATTAGTCGCTCTAACCCAAGCAACCAATGTGTAATGACTAATTCAGAATCCAAGCATTTTCTTATGATAAAAGAAACAGGCTCGTAGCAATTCACTCAACAGCCAGGGATGGATGCTATCTGAGCCTTTTGTTTTATTGCGTTTTCTTTATTCAGCAGCTACTTTTCTGTATTCACCTCATAACCAGCATCAAATTAGGGTATGTTCTGCTTGTTCCCCTGTACGTTTGTATGAAGGCATTTTTTTTTTATAGCTGAACTGTTTTAATTTTTTATGACTGTGTGGTAGTATATTCCTGATGGTCAACTTATTACTCATTTTTGGGTCAGGGATCAACAAATAAAGACTAGCTGCAACTTCTCTCATTTATTTTATTCTACCTCCGTTCATATTCTTCTTCTTCCATCTGACTTTATACCCTCAAAATTTTTCTTTCTTATTGGAACTACGAGGTTTCCTCCTGTTACCCCTTTTAAAACCTTCTTACTATCAATTTTCCTTTCAGCGCTGCATGACATGATAGATCCCAGCGCTTGGTCCATGGCCTAAATTCTATATTCTATTTTATTTTCTAAAAGACTTCATAGACAAGAGGGTTGGATAAAGAGTAGAGGCGGTGGTTAGCCACCAAAGCACAACATCGGCCTTTTTGAAATGATCGTCACTAACTGGTATTTGTTAGGTATTAAATTGAATGCACATGGATTTCTTATTACTATACCATAGTTTTGTAAGGGATACCGGATGGGTAACGCTTGCAACCATCCTTTGTTTGCAACAGGGACTTTGTAGTAAATAATCTTTTTGTTAAGTGAAATTAAGGGTGGCTGGGTGGGTTTTATTGTCGTTATGATAACCCTGTAATGTAAATTCCACAAATTATTTGGTAGTATGTATATAATAATATTAAATATTATATATATATATATATATATATATATATATATATATATATATATATATATATATATACATATATATGTATATATATATATATAGATATATATATATATCTATATATATATATAAATATATATATATATATAATAAAAAATATTATATACACATACATACTACATATATTATTCGAGCTACAAATGTCCTTTAATATCTAATTCGCTCTACCTCGGAATTGATATATTTTCATATGTAAACCGAAGGGGAATTTTTGGTTGATAATAATTTCCTCCATTCGTGGGGTTTTCCTCCTCTCTTGGGTTCGAACCACCGTCCAGCGGACAGAGATGAAATCAAGACGTCAGTGATGATAATATTTCGTCCTCTCGTGGGTTCGAACCACCGTCCAGTGGACAGAGACGAAATCAAGACGTCAGTTATGATAATAATTTCGTCCTCTCGTGGGTTCGAACCACCGTCCGCGTGCCGACGAGAGGACGAAATTATTATCAACTAAAAAATTCCCCTTCGGTTTACATATATGAAAATATATAAATTCCGAGGTAGAGCGAATTAGATATTAAAGGACATTTGTAGCTCCAATAATTTATATGAATCACGGTGATGAGATAATTATTCGCACACACACACACACACACATATATATATATATATATATATATATATATATATATATATAATATATATATATATATATATATATATATATATATATATATATATATATATATATATATATATATATATATATATATATGATAGAGAGAGGAGAGAGAGAGAGAGAGAGAGAGAGAGAGAGAGAGAGAGAGAGCGTACGCATGCGTACATTATTCATCCCTAAATTAGAACGTTTTTCTTCCTCTACCGAAACGAATGAAAAAGAAGGAATGATTAAGTACCATCCGGGAAATATCGAATCGACCATAAAATTCCAGGTAAGAGCGAACCTCAGATGAAATAATCATCATCAATCGGGGAAAAGAACTACTGATAAATAACCAGTGACGGGAGTCTCCAAACGAATCGGTAATTTCAGTTTGTCGATAAAAAGATAAAAAAAATATTAATTGAGCGGAGCGATTCCTATTAATGGCGTTTGGACAAGTGGCTGCTACTGTCAGATTTTGGTAGGACATCAGAGAATCACTTGTCCAGTTGCTATTTGCGGACCCAAAGAAAGTTTCTTGTGCAAAGATTGGTCGAGTAATTGAATCCACGGTACGAATTGGGGAACATTTCTAGGAACGTTTTGCGTTTTTCATTTGTCTCGCTGGCATAGGTACTGCGTCGAGCGAAAGGCAGTCAGATGCCTGGTAACCATTTCAGATGAAATTACTCATTATATGATAAGAACGGATAGGTGAAATGATTCAAAATCTACATTCACTTTATATAATATATATGAAGAGGTTTGGTGGAAGGCAGTGGAGAGGCGCATCAGGCAACCGACCCCATAATGTAGGGAAAGAAGAAAGAAAAGCCAAAACTCCTATAAACCAAACCTTGGCCTTTTAAGAAAACATATCTCAAGTTTCTGACTTCTTTCATTGGCTAATAACTCCCACAAATATATATATATATATATATATATATATATATATATATATATATAATATATATATATATATATTTGTGGGAGTTATTAGCCAATGAAAGAAGTCAGAAACAAGAGATATGTTTTCTTAAAGGCAGTTGGTTTATAGGAGTTTTGGTTTTAAACGAAGGGTATAAGTACAATATTTTGATTATGGGACGGTGCACTGGTGGATGTTTTATTTAGAATAATGACTGTTAGGTATATGTGACTGTGGTGAAGTGGAATTAAAAAAATAAAGAAAAAAGAAAATTTCTAATTACTTTTACAGGAGAAATCGCTTTCCTGAAAGAGAAAAAATTATAAGTTAATGTGATTTTTAACCTGATTGTTTGCTCTATAAGTACTCTACTACATTAGATTTAGCACATTGGCATGTATAATTTCCGTAAAGAAGCCAGATTCTCACGTAGTCGAATTGGCTGCCAGTATTCCAAATAAGAATTTATTTAGATCAAGTATATCCTTGCTGCTGTAATTTCCTGTAATCTGTTGACATACGATGTGCTGTCTTTGGGCAATGAAATATTTTAATTATTCTAAACGGCCTTTGGTTTATTGAGACCCGGGTTGAAAACCTGGGAATCCTTTTGAAAAATATTTATGTACGATTTTAATTTTTGGCAGAGACAACGTGGGCCTTCATTTGGAAATTTTCTGTGAGGGGTTAGTGCCGTATTGCACTGAAGGCATTACTTATTATAATTATTTTTTTGCATCGCCCCCTAGCCGTAACTCCTTTCATTCCTTTTACTGTACATCCATGCATATTCTCTCTTCCATTTGATTTTCCACCCTCTCCTGGCAATTGTTCTATAGTGCAACTGCAAGGTTTTCCTCCTGTTACAATTTAAAAACTTTCGTTGCTCTCAATATCTCTTTGAGCTCTGAATGATCTCATAGTTCCCAGCGCTTGGCTTTTGGCCTAAATTTCATATTTCAATTCAATTTCACTCGAACCCCGTAGTGGAGTTAGTGCTGTCAGTGCACCTCACGCTGTGCAATGTAGGCATTACTTAAGGTTCTTTGTAGCGTCCCCTCGGACCTTAGCTGCGACTGCTTTTATTCCTTTTACTGTACCTCCGTTCGTATTCTCTTTCTTCCATCTTACTGTCCACTTTCTCCTTACAACTGATTCATAGTGCAACTGTGATTTTTTCCTGTTACACATACCAAACTTTTCAAATGTAAATTTCCGTTTTATCGCTGAACGGCCTTAGTTGCCCTAGTGCTTGGCATGTGTGCCTAAAATCTATAGTTATATAAATAAACCATTTCACTCGGAAGACCAATTTTGTTAAGTGGTGAACGTTTAATATGTACTCGTTATTTCATATTTGCCTGCATGTGTGTTTCTCCTTTGTAAAGCTCGCTCTTCCACCCTTTCGTTTTTCTGTTATTTTTGATCGTATTTTCATCTGTTGATGAGTGATCGTGTAACAATATGTAGTGTGACGTTTCCACGGTCCCTGTTGATGTCGTTTTAGCGGGTTTCTTGTCAGTGTCGCTTGAATAATTGTTATATGATTTGACGCTGAAGAATTGATTTAATTTTCAAGTTTACATTGGCCTTGTTTAGAAAACTAGAAAATATCCTAGATTCTTAAGTAATTTCTTACTCGTGTGCTTCTACCCGTAGGGTGGTAGTGCCGTCAGTGGACCTCATGTGGTTCACTGTAGGCATACTTAAGGTTCTTTGCAGCCTGCCTTCGACCCCTAGCTGCAATCCCTTTCGTTTCCTTTGCTGTACCTCCGTTCATATTCTCTTTCTTCGTATTACTTTCCATCCTCTCGTAACACTTCATAACACTTCATTCATAGTGCAACTGCGAGTTTTTCCTCCGGTTATACCTTTCAAACCTTTTACCATCAATTTCCATTTCAGCGCTGAATGACCTCATAGGTCCCAGTGCTTGTCCTTTGGCCTAAATTCTATATTCAACTCAACTCAACTCATGTGCTTCTGTGGAATTGTTTTTAGAAAGTGTTTACAGGATAGATGCCTACAGCAGCAGGGTTGGTCTGAGTTTATGAAATCACCTGTGTCCGTTTGTTCATAATATGCTGAAAACTATATTAAAGTATTTCAATGACGATTTTATTAGATTTTAGGATGGAGCAGTATCCCGTCTCTTGAAAGATATAATTAGGCTTGGCTGATGACGGAAGCATTCGCTCTTTGATTACTTTATCCCCTGTGTGAGTCGTCTTTTGACCTGTACCGTTCTTTGCTGTAAACAGTTTTTTTATTTTGTAGTTCGTGTTGTCGTCTAAATACTATTGAATTTTCCAGTTGATTTAATTTTACACATTCAAACGTTTTTCTTATCCTCTGGCTATTTGTGCACAATCTACAATATTTTTATATTTCATTTTTCTGTTTTAAAATTTGTTTTCAGTCACTTCTATTTTTCATCATACCGAACAAATACGAACTTCAATCACGTTATTTTCTTCTACAGAATTACTGTTTCTGTCAAGTTCTTTGTGTAATATAGTATTCATATGTTTTGGAGTTTTTATCAGTTTTATAGAGAGAGAGAGAGAGATAGAAGAGAGGAGAGAGGAGAGAGAGGAGAAGAGAACGAAGGAGAGAGAGAGTGAAGCTTTTTTCGTTTTTTGGGAAGTGATTTGCTGCGAGGAAAGCAGCACAAACCAAACAGCAGGGCAAATTAGAAACCAGGAAAAAGAAGGTTGTGGGAAGCATTTAATTAGCTCATTACTGCGGTTCGCAAGATTTAAGGAAATAATCCTGCGTTTTTAATAGCCTTTGAATTACAACATTCATGTCAAGTTTGAAAACGCGTAGGACGCAATTCTAGAACAGCAGATTAAATTTCGCGATAAATTATGGTCATGAAATATTCTTTTTCCTTCTCATAGGTTCATTAAATTGAATCTTGAAATTGGGGCAAAGCGCTTTTTCGAAGTAAAATATTCTTTCTAGTTTCAGTATGAAAAAAATATACCCAAATGATGATATACTTCAGTATGAAATAATATACTTAAAAACATCGGTAATTACGTAGTAATTGATTTCACCAAGTGGAAGTTGCAGAGTCCCTCTACTTTTGTACACTTTTGTCTCCTCGGGCATCATTGTAACCCATTATGGTTTGCACCGAACTGCATAGGTTTGTCGCAAGTGTCATGAAAGCTTGTTAACTTCCCAGCAGTTTTGTTAACCCTATGATCAACCTTCCTTTTTTATCAAGACGTTAGTAAGTCCACATTGCCATCTCAACATCCTCATCTCAGTCACATCAATTCTGTTCTCATCTCTCTTCTTAGTTGTGTTCCCCCAAATGACTGCCAAATGGCCATCCTATGATTTTGTGTGATTTGCGTTTAGGGTAGCCAAGTTTTTGTGAAATGCAAGCTTTAAACATTTGTATTGGTGATTTATACTAATTTACCTACGACTAGGACGTTATATTTTTTTCGTTACTGTTTATTTGTCTGTCTCTTGCCTGACGGGATTACACAGAAAAATGATGTCTCGACGATTTTCACGAAACTACCAGAAACGGACCCCGAATCTTGAGAAAAGACAGTATTTGGGTAGGGTGTTGGTTGCCGGGGATTGCTTAGGCCCTGTCCACACTAGCGGGCACTATACTGACCGATCGAGTATGGAGCCAGAACGATGCGATTGTCTGGTAACACTGCTTCAGAGGCGAGAGAAAATATCAACAGCTGGAAGTGTCAGACGGGCATTCCCATTAGTGTGGACAGCCCATTAGTCATGGCGGAGGTTTTTTTTTTTTTGTTTTAAGATAACAAAATTGGGTGAACTATTCTACCTTGTCTTAGATTTTTGAGACTACAAACGTTTACAGTAATGTGCTCATACACACTTTTAGGGGAAAAATGTCATGTAAAATATATAAAAATGAACCTGAGGATGCTATTATTATCCGAAGTTGGCCTTTATATTTTCGGAGTCCCTTTGATCACTTGGTACTTTGGAAAGGTAAAAAAAATATATATTTCCTGAAGATGCATGATGTTCTTTGCACGAGATAAGAATACCATTTCTCATTGATAGAATATTGAGCTGGCATGGACTGTGTCTGAGGTTCGATTCCTGCTTGTGGTTCACCCAGCCCACTCAGCTACTAGCTGTTACTAGGTACTGGCGCCTAGCCAGGAGCCAGAGGCTCTTGGATTGGAAAGGAGTCGACTAATTGACAACACAATTATGTCCCCAACGTTAGCCGATGGTTTAGGATTGAAATTGACTTTTTTGAGGGATTGTTGATTGGTTGTTTGATTCTTAGTTATCGAGCGTGAGAACTACAAAGATCACTGACGCCGATGGGATTGCTGACTACCGTATCCAATTCGTGGTGCACTGTTATCAGTAATAAAGGTTCTTTGAAGTGTCCATTCGTGTCCCGGCTACTTGCTTTATACCTTTTATTTTCTATCCGTTCTATTTTGTTTCTTCCACCTCGCTATCCAACTTCTTCAATATTTTTGGGATATAATTTGGGCTTTAATTTAGAAATGAATCAATTGACTGTTTAATGTACAGGCATTCAACCCAAGGTGTCTGTTAAATTGCTTTATATAATAATAAAAAAACTTTTTATCACTGAAATTTGAGATGGACCTTATTATTATTATTATTATTATTATTATTATTATTATTATTATTATTATTATTATTATTATGAGACCGCTGATTCACTTTTTAGACACTCAAGAGGCTAGCCTTAAGGATTTATTTTTGAATGAGAAGTAAAAATGAGTCAGTAAGTGTTAAAGAAGTTGGAGAGCTTAGTGAGAAAAAACCAAAGTGAACAGATGAAATGTCAAAGGCAGAGAGCAGCGCAGCTGGCGAACGAATGTTTTCTGAAAAAATATAATCCTACAGTGTGCCACTTAGAGCACACTGCAAGTGGTGATCCTACTTGAGGTGTTCTTGTGCATATAAAAATTCTAGTTTTTGGTAGCAGCAAATAAAATTAAATTGGAATATGGTTGATAAATGTCAGTATTATGTAACTGTAGGCATCAGAGTTTATTATTTACATTAGAATGAAACAGTATCCTGTTTTGTTCGCCACTTGCTTTGACAAACGTAAAAAAAAAATCCGTAGATGAAATTCAACATAAATAACGTAAATGAACAAAATCATTTTAAACAGTGGCATTATTATTGCTTCAAGCGATTCCTGTTATAGTTCCCAGAACTGCCTCTCTTGCAAGTCCATCTTCAGTAATGGCGGTATGTAAGAAATGAAGGTTGAATTGAATGCATGAGAGCTCGGCAGTTTGATTTAATCTTGGCAGCTACATAAAACAAAAATCTACGAAAGCTCACTAGCAAAATGTGGCTCGAAATTTGATTTGTTATGAAGTTTTCATTTTAAGGTGAATTTTGAAGGCAGCCTCAAGCGGAGAAGTTAATTTAGTGGCCCCTTTCCTTCGCTAGAACTTTTAGTTTTCTGTAAAAGAAAACTATTGAGATGGTGAGTCTTGAGGGCTGCAAATTCGTATGTTGATCATCCAAAGCTCCAGTCATCAAACATACCAAATTGCAACCCTCTAGCCTCAGAAGTTTTTTTTAATTTTATTTAAGGTTAAAATTAGCCATGATCGTGCATCTGGCTCCGCAACAACACAGACCACCACGCCCGGCTAAGAGTTTTATGGGTCGTGGCTGAGAGTTTCATACAGCATTATAATCTGTACAGGAAACTCGATTGTGCCGAAGAAACTTCAGCGCTTCCTGGGCGCAGTTTTTTTACTTGTTAAAAGTTTATTTTACTCGATCAACATTACCGATGTCAGTTTACATTTTACCTTGTTCTCTAATTTTTTTCTTCATTTACATTTGTTAACAAAGTATAGTACAGTATTTTAACACTGATTTCAGTGTACTTTTTATGTTGTTGCCATGTTTGTATTTTATGTATTTCAAAAAACTTTTCTTAACAAACTATAGTATATTATTTTAAGAGTGGTTTCAATGTAGTACTTTTTATCGTGTTCTCTAATTTTTATTTTATTTATCATTGTTAGCAGATTGTAGTATAGTATTTTAGCACTAATTTCGGTGTATTTTTCATGTTGTTCTCTAGTTTTTATGTTTTTCATTTTTTAAACAGACCGTAATATAGTATTTCAATACTGATTTCAGTGTACTTTTTTCTTGCTCTCTTCTTTTTATTCTATTTTATTTTTGTTCGGCGACTATAGTATAGTTTTTCACTCCTCTCTTTTCCAGATATCTAAATAAAATAAAGATGAAGCTTGTGTGTTTTCCTGCTGTTGCTTAAGGATTGATTACAGCAGAATTAAAGGTAAGGATGCTCGTTGTTGATATCATTTCCTAGTGTTTGGTCTTGCGAAGTGTTCGGTGGTATTTTGTCGAGTGCCTTATGTATTTAATTTACCTCTGCTCGCCGTTTCGTTCTTAGAGATCTACAGTCATATAGTAATGAGTACTTTGTGATTCTGTTTTCTTTCTTCGAATTTGGATGTTTCATCTGCTCACTAAAATTGGTTGAGAATTCTTGTGAAGAGATGCAAAGCTTTTGATGGTGATGTCATCTGCTCACTAAAATTGGTTGAGAATTCTTGTGAAGAGATGCAAAGCTTTTGATGGTGATGTATAGTAAACACTGGCCTTAGTTTGCAGTTTCTGATGGTATTCGTTTCCTTTTTCTGTAAATTTTGGATTTGACGCCCACTAAAATTATGGATTTCTGATCTAGTTCTTGGGGGTTAGATACGAAGCATTATGATTATTTTTCATATAGGGAACACTTTGCATAGCGTTGAATATCTTTATTCAACGCTATGCAAAAAATTACAAAGAATAGAATTCTTTGTAATTTTTTTGCTGATATTTAGTTTTTGTAAAAATCCAGCATGCAATAAAGTTAATGCTTCATGTCTTTGGCTGTTAACTCCTCATTATCACTGCTCCTTGGGCAATAGACACATTCGCCTGATAAGTTATGGCTTTACAGCATCGTATGGCTTTTTTTTTGCCGTCATTTATTTCTTATAAGTAATTTTTAAAATATTATCCTTTACCTTTCTGCAAACTCTTTTACATTGTATAGTGAAGGTATTTATCATAATTTATTTTTATAAATCATTTTTGTAATATCGTTTTCTTGTCTGCGATCACGTTTACGTTTATAATGAAGTTATTTACCATCATTTATTTTTATGAATAATTTTTGAAATATTTTTTTCTTTCAGCGAACACTTACATTTCATAGCGAAAGAAATTTACCATACTTCATTTTTACAAGTAATTTTTGAAATATCCTTTTATTTTCTGCGAACCTTTTACATTTTATTGTGAAAAGAATACTCTCCGTTTATTTCGCGTTATCTTCCAGTTTCTGGAAATTTTTGCGACGAAAGACTGCCTCGTTGAAGGTATTTCATCTTCCTTAACATTGAAGCCTGGGTTCTTTCCAGTCTTACCTCCAATTGCTTTGCTGACGTATGATGTCAACTTATAACGAATCATTTCATTTTTTTTACGGCAATTGATGCTTGCTATTTTTGTGCCCAGTTCAATTGCTTTCTTCACGAGTCTGGAGTTTGTTTTTCTTTTTCTTTTTTGAGACTTCCAAGGAGGATGTATCATCTCATTATTCGATCGGCGACGATGACCGTAGACATTGCGACGCCAGTTTACACAAGAACACTCAAATTTTTCTTTATAGATCAATCGTATAGAACAATTATTCTTTTGAACTGCGTTATCATTATTGATGAGGGATTTTGTATGAGTATTACTTATGTACGTTGTATTTTGAACTGCATTGAATTTCCATGATAAATTAGATCCTAAAGAGAATTTGGTTGAAAATTTTACAAAAGGATTTCTATCATTTCCCTTTTATCGTGAGACTGGAATTGAGATACGTTCAAGTTTATTTGAATAAGTGGACATAGTTGGAAATTGACTTGATATTTAGAACTTAAAAATGATGTAGGAGACTGGCGTATTTTGTTGACCTCATGTTACTAGTGTTACTAGATACGTAATGACATTTGCAGGTGTATGCGTATTTGATTATTTCTGGGATCTCTCTCTCTCTCTCTC
>NC_087218.1:38534190-38536690 GCF_015104395.2 Macrobrachium nipponense | reverse complement strand
TGCAGAATTCCCATGAAAACTGTATTTCCATTTCGTCTGGGAGTGCGAGAGAAAATTTCTGTCCGTCTGTTTCAGAGTTTTAGTTTTCGGTAAAAAGCGTCCTCACTTTTTCCGTCCGCTTTCAGGTCTTAATAACTACTGGGACTAGAGGGCTGCAAATTGTTATGTTGATCATGCACCCTCCAATCGTTAAGCATACAAATTGCAACCCTCTAACCTCAGTAGTTTTTATTTGATTTAAGGTTAAAATTAGTCATGATTGTACGTCTGTCACCGCTACAGGTGCCAACGACATAGGCCACCACCGACCGAGGATGAAAATTTTATAGATAGCGAGTTCCTCGTTGACGAGTGGTTTTCGCGCTCGGCTACCAATCCGGTGGTCCTAAGTTCGATTCTTGGCTCGGCCAACGCCGAATCAGAGGAATTTATTTCTGGTGATAGGAATTCATTTCTCGATATAATGTGGTTCGGATCCCACAATAAGCTGTAGGTCCCGTTACTAGTTGACCAATTGGTTCCTAGCCACGTAAAAATATCTAACACTTCGGGGCCAGCCCTTGGAGAGCTGTTAAACAGCTCAGTGGTTTGGTAAAACTAAGATATACTTTTTTTATAGAGAGCGGCTTAGAGTTTCATAGGCCGTGGCTGAGAGTTTCATACAGCATTATACTCTTTACAGGAACCTCTATTGCGCGGAAGACACTCGGCGGATTTTTTACTTGTTTTCTTACGTAATCAGTGAACTAACCTCCTCCTATGCCTGAAGTAGAGCCAGTGGATGTCTCTCTCTCTCTCTCTCTCTCTCTCTCTCTCTCTCTCTCTCTCTCTCTCTCATACACACGAAAATCTTGCGATTTTCTCACAAATTCGGAAAGACGACACGGCAATAACGACTTAAGTTTTCACGTCTTGCTAATCCGCCAGCGAAAGAAATGCGACTTAGTCTCCTCTCGGATGTGAAATCAGAACGAACGTGTTTTGAAAATTTCCATAATTTCTCGCGCCTTCCGTTGAGATAAGAAAGATGGCGGCTTCTTATCTTCTCTCATATCTTGTCATTTTGTTTGTTATTATTTGATCTCAGAGTGTAATTGTTTTGCATTTTATTGTATTTATTATGTTGTATTTTGCCTGATATTATGTGCAGCCAGACTATCTTTTTTCGAATTTTATCGCTTTACGTCGTAATTTTGCTTAATATTATATGAAATCATCATGTATTTGTTCTGCATTTTATCGTAATTATAATTTGCTTTTTATTCCTTTCACTAAGATCAGCCAGAGTCGCGTTTCACTGTTTCTGTTCTAATATGACGTAACTTGCTTTTTTAATTTATTTATGATACAAAATTTGAATGTAATTTCCTTTGTCTTCCAAGTCGAAAGTAATTTGTTTTTCCATCTCGTTTTTCACAATTATGTACCTCTTTGCAACGAAGGACACTGAAACGTCCTTGCACCGTTGCATGAAACTTGTTTTTTTCATTCATCTATAATACAAATTTTGCATTTGTTTTGTTGTCTTTCAAGTCGAAACTAATCGATTTTTCCATCTATAAGACCCTTTTACTTTACAATTTTTTATCTCTCTTTGCGAGGACAGACATAAAGACGCCCTTGCACCGTTGCGTAAGAATTAATTTTTAAAATTTAATTATAACACAAATTTTTAATTTGTAATGTGGTGTCTTTTAAGTTAAAACAAATCTGATTTCCATCTATACGAATCTCTTACTTCACAATTTTGTATCTCTCACAGCAAGGACGGACATTAAGACGCCCTTGCTCCGTTGCATAAGACTGAAGTTTTTAATTGATATATAACACAAATTGTGCATTAGATTTGTCGTGTCTTTCAAGTTCAAACACTTAAGGAGGACGGACATTATGACGCCCTCTCACCGTTGCATAAGACTGAAGTTTTCCATTTATTTATAACACAAATTGTGCATTTGATTTGTCGTGTCTTTCAAGTTCAAACACTTAAGAAGGACGGACATTAAGACGCCCTCGCACCGTTGCATAAGACTTGTTGATGTTTTGATGGCACACTCGGAAAAACAAAAATACGACACGAAGCGAAGGGTGAGCGAACGCCTGAGCGGAAAAGTGAGATGTTGACGCTCCGCTACAAATTTGTTTTTGTGTATTTTGAAGCCGTGGGACGGTGGAGGCAGCGCGGTATTGCTTTAAAGCGCATGTATTTGCGTGCGCTGATTTGTATGAAGTTCTTAGAATTAGTCATATGATTGTTTTTTTTTTTTTTAATGTAGATGTGTATTATTTACATACATGGGTACACATAAACAGATGGATTCAAATTATTATTGGATTTATATATATATATACATATATTTACATTATATACTAGATATATATATATATATATATATATATATAAATAATAGAGATATATATATAGATATATATATATATATAATATATATATATATAAAGTTTTTATCGCTTCACTGTGACATTTTTTGTACACAAATAT
>NC_087218.1:38521690-38531690 GCF_015104395.2 Macrobrachium nipponense | reverse complement strand
GCGGGTTCGCGTCTCCCCCTGGGCGACGAAAAATCACTGACTGTGTATCATGATGTTACTGCAGCAGTGTGGGGTCTGCGGTGGGAGGTTGATCTTCAAGTCAACGGCCCCTGTGTGCTTGTTCCATGTAAATAGGTTTCATCTACTGAAGTGATATTAATCAGACTTGTTTTTTTTTGTAATTTAATCATTTTTTCTCTTATTTTATTTTATATTGTTCAACCTGAGTTTTGCTGTTTATGGAATCATCAGTTAATTTGTGCCCAGATCTTTATCTCTGCGTCTACAGAAGTTTCTCACGAAATTCTTGTTCACCTCACCCTCCATCTAACTGATATTTCAGTTACTGTGTGCATACCCGCCTGAACCTGTTCCGTCCCTTCCTTTAGTTACCACCATAATAGATCAGGTAAATTTGTCTATTCGACGATTAATTAAAACGAAGCTAATGGTGCTAACAAGCTATACGGGAAGCTCCCCTCAGCTCCTCCTACAGGAAAGTCCTTAGAGGGGACACATGTTTGCTCTTACGGGTTATTACCACTGGAATTTGGTGCGAGAAGTGTTTACCTTTTCGGATCAGTCTGCGTGTTTGCTTGTCATTAAAAATCTGTGCATAGATACCTGAGTTCCGGAAGTGATTGGCGATGCGTCCTTATTTCCCCCATCTTTCTAAAATAAAGTTGTATTTTGGTTATTCATTGAATGCCGTTTTGTTTGTTTGTCTGTAGGGATTTATTGTCATATGTCTGGTCCAGATACGTTTAATTTTTTCTTGCTCTAATGTATGGCATTTTAAAGTTTTAGTTTTCCTGTCTGGTCACGTAACACGTTAGAAGTGTTTTTTCATTTCCCGTGGGTAAGTTTAAACAATTTTTTTACACCGTGATATAATGCTTTTATCCGCTAATTTATTTCCTTTGAAGTTTCATTTTCCGGCTTAAAAGTTCCTGAGTGATATTTGCGTTGTTGAAATAATATTTCGCAAATGAGGGTTTTTATGAAATGGTCTCATTTTGCGTGGGCTGCAAATTTATGTTGCGGATTGACGTCATATCCGAGAGCGATATTAATTGGTTTTGTTACGTCGAATATTAAAGTTTAGTTTTTCGAAAAACTTTTGCGTCAAATTTTGTTGTAAGCCTCACACTTCAGGAAATAATTAGTTGGACGCAAAATTCAGTTTAGAAAATTGCTTTCCAAATTGATATTGTTATGAGAGTCTCCTAATGGTTTGCTAAAAAAATGATAGGTGTGAAACAGATATTAAAAGCTTTTAGTTTTGATGAGCGGTAATTATATTGTCAGTGCACGTTTTCATTTTCTTGATAGCGTTACAATAATAAGCTTTTGAAGTTGCCTGAACGGCGATGACGTTTCTATTGATCTATGGAAGCAATTATTCCCAGAATCAGTGGTTCTCCGTGAGTCCTTCAGTTTCTCTTATACGTTATTTTAAAGTTTATTTTAAAAATGTTTCATTAAAGAATAGTGGCTCTGGACGCCCTGGGCTAGAAAAGGCCTATTTCGCTGGACTTTCTAACCCGTGAGATATAAGTTATCCGTGACAGTTGGCCGAGGAGATCGCAATGATGCAAGTATTATTATCCAGGAAATTTACCGGAAATAATGAGTTTTGGAGTCTTGCGGCAAAGTGATATGTTGCCAGCAGCGCGTTGCCTTTGTTTCTTAGGAAATCTCTTATCCAAAACGAAATTCAGGTCAGGTAATGCTTTTAGTAAGGTTTTCTGGGCAAGTTTCCTACAGGCGTAACCCACGGTTTTTTTTAAGAGATAAGTATACAAAATGAATAGTGTTAAAGTTCAGTAGACTGGACGGTTGTGAGAATGCTTCTTAAAAAAATGAGTAGAATAAGAAAATTAAAGTAAAAAGTAAATAAATAAAAAAAGCGCTCATAAAGTAGCAGACAATTCGATCCGGGTCAAAAAGTACATTCCTTCTCAAAGGTGCAGCCATTGATTACGCGTGACGCACCCTCAAACCGGTGGAATAAACGTTATATCTTTTCCCATTAACGCCGTCATTTAAATGCCATGAACGCTTTGGTGTTACCTGACATCTGCCAAGATGTTGCTTAGCTGGACAGTTTCCGTTAATTTCCTCGCAATCACATTCCGAAAATTACCAGCGACTGCTGTTAATCTTTCCTAGCTCACTCATATTCCAAGGATGAAGTGCGGCCAGTTTTCGATAACATTTTTATATCTTTTCTCTTAGAAACGACAATATTTAATGCTCGTATATATTCATACATATGAATTCCAAACAGTATCCTATGTCTAAGTATATTTCTTGTTTATTGGTTTTCCGTTTACACTTGAGAAATTCCGTAGCGTCTCTCAAGTCTGGCAAGGAGCCAGTCTTCTAAGCTATGGCTGTACTTGTTCTCTTGCGTAATTGCTTTTAGACTAGGCTTATAAATAATATTCGTCGCCGTTGGATTACACGCACATGCACATATATTTATATATATGAAATTGATATAAATATTTATAAGTGTGTATATTTATATGTATCTGTATATATATTATATATATATATATATATATATAATATATATATAGTTATAATAATATATATATTATATATATAATATATATATATATATATATATATATATAATATATATATAGATATATATAGATTTATATATATATATATATATATATATATATATATATATATATATATATATACTATGTAAATATGCATATATATACATACATATGTATATATGAATATTATACATATTTATTTATTTATTTAAGCATATGTTGTTGCCGCCTTGTACACGCATAAGTACATACATTATTGCCTGCGTAATCACAGATGTCGCAGAAATGAAAATTTCGTTTGTTTGCTAAGCTACGCAAATAAAGTATTGCACATCAAATCTTTCATCTCTAAGAGGATGATGATATTCCCGTTTTCAAAGCTAACTTCAACTCTGATATTGAGTCACACTGCTTGTGTTTTTTTTTTTTTTTTTTTTTTTTTTTTTTTTTAGCTAAGTCTTGTTATGTTTCAATGGTCTGTCTCCTGTCTTATAGAATTGGAGTTTTTCTTTCTTTTTTTCTTTTTTTTTGGTGTCGGGGTGATAGTCATCCGCTGCCAAAATCTTAATATAAAAATCTTTAATCATCATAGTTGTAATCTGACCTACTGCATTAAGTCTTAACCCTTTGCTTTTCAAAATTACACTGGACTTTCAATCTGCTTTTTCTCCCGGTATTTCAGCATTCCCGTATCATTAATATTCATCTTCAGCTTAAATATTATGGAAATTCTTGCTAATTATTTTTCGTTGTTCAGATCGATAGGAATAGATTTGTGGTCGAGGTTGTAACGTATGTAAATAAAGGGATAAACTAGAGCCTGTGCATCTCAAAATTGTCATATTTTTATATAAACGAAAACTGTTGAGGTGGCGTTTTGTTTGACTGTTTGTCCTCAATTCTTAAAAACTACTGAGGCTAGAGGGCTGCAAATTATTATGTTGAATTTCCACTTCCCAATCATCAAAAATACCAAATTGCAGCCCACTAGCCTCAGTAGGTTTTTTTTTTCTTAAAGGGTCAAGTTAGCCATGCCCGTGCGTCTGGCACCGATTGAGGTGCCAGTAACACAGGCCACCACCAGGCTGTGGCTGAAAGTTTCGTGGGCCTCTGCTGAGAGTTCCATATAGTATTATACGCTATACAGAAAACCCGATTGCGCCGAAGAAACTTCAACGCATTTTTTACTTGTTTTTATTACTACTGAAATTATTCCGAGCCATCATGGAATTTATAAAGCCGTTTTCAGTGGCACCAACAATCAATTCAATATTCATTACTTTTACATTTCGTAGTTGAGTGACAGCGGCCTTTTTCAGTTAAACATTTCTGGGTTTAACACAAATGTAGTATGCGTGTATGTGAAATTATTTGTTTGTGCATGATATGTGTGTGTTTAAGACGTATTTGTTTGTTTGATATGTGTGTATGGTGCTCTGATAAATGTAAAATGGGAAATCCTATAGTACTTACTGTCCATTAATTTTTCTTCAACATTCCTTACAGTTTGTTGAATATTGATCATGCAGTAGTACAGGTTAATAGTATCGAGTGGCGCTTATTAACAATTGATTTATTAACGTCCTAGGCCTGAAAAAACAAGAAAGGACGAGGACCTTGTGCAAACTGTGATATACACATGATAGAAAAATATGAAACAATACAAAAAAACTATTTCTTACTTTAATGTCGCTGGCCTCTGTAGTTCGTAATTGACCGTCGTGTCATGCGAGTGGGATTATCATGATGACTAATTTGATATTTATTGCTGCTAAGTTACTTCAATTCCTCATTAACTCTGCTATACAAATGTCGTCTTTCAGAATCCAGCATCAGTGCTGGAATATTGGAAGACAACAGCTGTATCACATTCTGGAATGAACACCTGTTTGTCGTTTGGAATTGCTAATTAACTTTGAGTGCCCTTCTCGTCATTACTGTAACAGCAATAGGTGAGACACCTGAGTGAAATTGCTTCGTTTACAACTGGATATTGTTTTTTCGAGTAGCGTCAGGGTTATTCTTGTTAATTTTACCGCTGACTTCGTTGCTCGCTGGTAGAATTTGATTGTGCTAATCATGTTTGCTAGATTGTAAGCGAAAACATTTTAAGTGACGCTCTTGTGCGATGAACAGCTCATTTGCTTGCATGATATGAGACATATGTTTCATGCAGAATTCTTTTGTAGTGTTCCATTTATATATACATATATATATATATATATATATATATATTATATATATATATATACATATATTAACCTGGAACAGTACAAAAGAATTCTGCATGAATTAAATGGAACACACACACACACACATAAATTGACCTGGAACACTACAACAGAATTCTGCATGGAATACACACACACACATACATACACACGCGCACACACAAATTGACCTGGAACGCTACAGCAAAATTCTGCATGAAACACACACACACGCACACACACACACACATATATATATATATATATATATATATATATATATATATGTATGTATATATATATATATATATATATATATATATATATATATATATATATATATATATATATATATATATATATATATAGTTGAAGTTTGTCTTGTTTTCCGCATTTGGCACAGGTAGCAACATATCTTAGTGGGATGGCTGGGTGCATCTTTTACACAAATGTTTGAAATTTTAAATTAAAAGAAAAAAAAAGTAATTTGCGTGGCACTTAAAATATGAGGATATGGAGTCGTTATGTCAAGTTTGGAAAGCTGTTTCAATAATTCCAGATTGATATTTTACCATCCCCAACAGAATATTATTTCTGTATCGACTTTTTTTTTAAACTGAAATATGTTTTATTTATTTATTTATCTATAGCTTATAGGACTGACTGGAAAAGTCCAAATAAATGCAACGCATGTAACCATCACTGAAAATTTTTTTTTAAGAGAGGATCTATTCCCGAATTATATTATTATTATATTATTATATTATTATTATTATTATTATTATTATTATTATTATTATTATTATTATTATTATTATTATTATTCTGGAAGTAAAATTGCTGGCTCAGATGAATTAATTTTATGTAGGTTCTTCTCTATTTTCCAAATAGATAATTAGGAAAATTAGGCAGTAATTACTTTTAATAAAACTTATTCTTATTATTATTATTATTAATTATTATTATTATTTATTATTAGTTATTATTATTATTATTTTATTATTATTATTATTATTATTACTATTATGCAGAGGAGTGATAATAGTGAGAGGAGGGATACATCCTTTTCCCCACCTCCCTCTTACTTGTCACTCATTGACCTTAATTGCAATGCCTTGGCGTAAAAGAATTTAAAAGATTTTCCTATATGTTGCAGCGCTAAACTTTGAACCAGTGTCATGGCTCCATCCCGCCCCCAAGAACATTAATTAAACAAACTTGAATCCACATTGTAAGGAAGCTCCCACTAAAGTTTTGTCATTTCTGGTCCAGCGCCCACTTTCAGACGGAACTAGCCAGATTGGCCATTGTCGTAAGTTGATAAGAAGTGCTCTTGGAATTAAATACTTGAGTAAAAAGAAACTACTATCGTGAGATGAGAAATTAATTAACGTATAGTCAAAGAACAGATCCAATGAAGATGAACAAATGAGTCTAATTTTAGTTCGTTATATTTTCAGTTGATGATTTCCGGACATTGGATTTGATATGACCCAATAAAAAAATGTTTATTTTTGTGGTTTGCATTGTCTCTGATAGCTTTATCTTCCCAAGACAAAAGGGAAAAGTTTGAAATGAAACTGGTTGCATTATTTTTTTCCCTCCGGATGCCATTCCATTCCCCCGTCGTTTTTTATCGTTTTCCGCGTCATTTTATTTTGTTGAGATTCGGCAAATTTATAGATTTATTGGTAAAAAAAATCTTCCAATGCAAGATAGCTTTTGTTTTCTGTGATCGAGGTTAGCTGTTGTTTTTGGAGGAAAATAAAAGTATTTGTAACCAGTTGAAATGCAAGAGAATGACTGAAAAATGAGCCAACAGTATAGTTGATCGGATGTCGACATATTTGTATTTTTTGGGAACGAAATATTGACAGTGGTATCGAATATTCGTATTTTTGTAAGGCTTCCTTCACCTATAGATAGGAAGGAATTAATGCCGCTTGCTTCAGATCCCTTGTACTGCCAGTGCTGGTACGTAGTTTATTTGCCCTAAGAAGTATTATCATATCCCAAACAAAGGTAGTTATTGGTGGCTCCTCCAGGACCCAATCCCATGCAGGCACAAGGCCACTTTATTCATTACCGACAACTCGGAGCGTCCGTTATATTTTTGGCCCTTGCTACTCTAGAAATGGTAAGTGCTACGCGATTTATAAAGTGCCAATAGTGTAATTCTGTTGACGTGCCACGATGTCTCGCTGCCAATACCATCAGACCTTCATCCCCATCGCTGTGGAACGGCCATCCTGACTGTGTTGTAGACTTTGGCGCTTGTAGGTTCAAGAAAAGATCAAATGCAATTTAGTTAACTTGCACCATTAAATTATAGCTGATATGTTGTTTGTGGACGTTTGTCATGTGTTTGTTGTTTCCTTCACCATGTTTGCCCCCTATTTTTGTTTAGATATTCGTTTTTTTATAGAAGGGAAATGTGTTTTGTTTGTGAATTTCATTTTGTGCAGGGTTATATGGCATATGATCTTTTGAATATAATAATATTTGGTTTTAATTTTAGGTGGGCTTATATGAATATGAGAACTTTGATTTATTATGATACTTGCGAAACAAAACATCATCTAAACAGGATTTGTAAATATTACTTTATTCTTTATTTGTCTCACCATTTCCATTTGAGTGGGAGAAAGATTATTTAGTTGTTTAGTTATGTAGTCATTTCATCAGTGATGCAGACACATAGCAATGTCACCGTCGGGCACTTTTATCTTTTTTCCTAACTGACACAAAAGTGCGAATTCAAATTCAAAACATATATTGACATAAATTGCATATAATGTCGAATGAGTGTAGCACGTACACCAAGGTATACAAAATCACAAGAAATACTAGAATTACCAGAACCCCTTTCACACCCGATTACGTACGGTCACGCACGGCCCCGGATAGCGAAATTGGCTGGTACGTGTCTCTACGAAACGATGCGAAATCAAAGCGAGACAGTCCGAAGCTATCCGAGGTTTTACGAGGCTGTCCCCCCCGCCTCCAGAAAAAAAAAATTAAACATGTTTAATGTTTTGCTGCGGACCATGGCCGAGTGGCTATAGTAGATTCACATCAACCGTGCATCTGATATCTAGGCCAGTCCCTTACGACGCTCCTGACTGGCTGTTGATAAGCCAGTCACAAGGCTGGAAACTCTCAGTCTCTCGAGAGAGTTCACATAGGCAGGATGTATGTTCCACCGCTCCTGAGGGATACGTCTTTCAAAAGCATCCCCAGGAGAGGTGGAACATGCATCCTGCCTATGTGAACTCTCGAGAGAGACTGAGAATTTCCAGACCCGTTATTGGCTTATCACCAGGCAATCAGGAGCGTCGTAAGGGACTGGCCTAGACATCAGATGCACGGTTGATGTGAATCTACTATAGTATGAGGTTATACGTGATCAGTCGAAGATCAATCCGCAATATGCGGCAAGAGTCCGAGATGTGCGAGATGAATGTGTAGTCATTGTGGAATCATACGCGATGGTACGCAGTCGCAGGTAAAGGAAAAATGGCAGTTCGGATGATCTGTAATTCGTGTCCTGCTTGGTAATCTGGGTCCGCATTCTCTCGCAAAGTTCTGTGATTGCCTCAGGCTCCATTCTGAAGAAATGAGTTAGATAGGGGACATCGTCAAGCTATCATCTCGGCCATCAGCTTATCATATAGCCCAAACAATGGTCTTCTTTGAATCCATTATCTCACCTGAAAGATAAAAGTTACAAGACAAAATTTGCAATGCGGAACCGTTATAATATCATTAAGTAATTTTCACAACGGCATGCATGCAATAGTTGAAGTTGAACTACCCAACAACTTTTCCTCCTGTCTTCTTCACCTTCCAGCCTTTCCTCTCTATCTATTTCCATTTCTTCTTCGTCTTCGTCTTCTTCTTCGTCTTCGTCTTCTTCCTCTTCCTCTTCTTCTTAACTGTCTGTTAGTAGATATGTAGCAACTGCGTAGGTGCTCTGTTGTTGTGAAATAATAGCTTCTTCCAGGTTAATATCCCTGGTGCAGTCGAGGTACCTTCTTGCCAGGAGCCACAGGTAGAAATGATGAAAAATTCAATGGACCTGGCCTTTCTATACTGTTTCAGCCATGCATACGCGGTCTTACAGGTCAGTACACATGGAATGTCATCCGAAAATGGCTTTTTTTCTTTCTATTTACGCTATCTATCCTCCCATTGTCCGCGATGATGCCATATGTAAACGATATCAGTCCGACAAGTACGAGAACAGAACGCCGTCTGTGTGTCATTTACGGTATCCCCTCCGCCAACTGTGCGCCAACTGTGCGACATCAATCCGAGGTCTCATATGACCATACGCACATTATGTACGTAATCAGTCCGTAGTCAAGTCGCCCTATACGTCATCAGTCCACCAGCACTGCGAGAACACTCCGCCATCATCTGACAGTGATGGAACCTAAGTGAGAGTACACATTTTTTTTCTCATCCTAGGAGAACTCTGCGTACAATTTCGTAACATCGTCTACTGCAGTTCGTTTGTTTTTGTTTGTATGGTGCTTTACGTTGCATGGAACCAGTGGTTATTCAGCAACGGGGCCAACGGCTTTACGTGACTTCCGAACCACGTCGAGAGTGAACTTTATCACCAGAAATACACATCTCTCACTCCTCAATGGAATGGCCGTGAATCGAACCCGCGACCACCGAGGTGGGACGCTAATACCATACCAACCACGCCACTGAGGCGCTTGCTACTCTACTGCAGTTCGCGGCGATCCACACAGCTCGGTGGACTGAGTACGTGTAAGAGAGGCCGTTGACCTTTCGTCCTAGTAAGTACACGGTCACAACAAATGAAGTGACTCCCTTTTGAGTATTCGATGTCTCACCGAATAGGGAATGAGATGATTAGAGGAAATACAAAACCACATTTCGCTGATGCACCATATTAAACAATAAAAAATGCGCCGAAGAACGAGTTTTCTGTACAGCGTATAATGCTATATGAAACTCTCAGCCAAGGGCCGGTGGGGGCCTGTGTTATTGGCACCTATAGCGGTGCCAGATGCACGATCATGGATAACTCTAACCTATAAAAGAAAATAAAAGTAAAGAAAAACAAAACTACTGAGGATAGAGGGCTGCAATTTGGTATGTTTGATGATTGGAGGGTGGATAATCAACATACCCTTTTGCAGCCTCCAGCCTCAGTAGTTTTTAAGATCTGAAGGCGGA
>NC_087218.1:38517736-38521190 GCF_015104395.2 Macrobrachium nipponense | reverse complement strand
ATCTGAGGGCGGACAGGAAAAGTGTGGAGGGACAGACAAAGCCGCCGCAATCGTTTTCTTCTATGGAAAACTAATAAAATGTAATAAAATTTGTGATCAGAGGCCTTGAACATTAGAAAAGAATATTGTTAGGGGGTAAAAAGATTGACTTTTTTTTTTTTTTTTTTTAGAAAACTGGAATAGTTTTTTTTTTTTTTTTTTTTTTTTTTTTTTTTGTTTTTTTTTTTTTTTTTTTTTTTTTTTTTTTTTTTTTTTTTTTTTTTAGAAAACTGAAATACTCATTGTTACAAGGTAGCATACACAATGATGAATGAAGTTTTTGAGGACAATAACTAGACTAAGGGCCTGTCCAGACGAGTAGGCGTGATCGCTGGGCAGCACAGTCAGTGGGCAAATTCTGCCGGCTAGAGCCCTGAGTGTTGTCCCACACGACAGAGTTGACGAAATGGGCAGACTTGCCCTACGACGATGCCAGTACACTATCGAGTGTCGTACGAAAAACATGGTGGTTAGTATTGCTCAGCAAAGAAACTGTTGTGCTGCATAATGATCTGGGTCTGCATAAAGAAAAAGACGAGAGTGCGGTGCAAAGATTGGCTAAATAGGAGAGATGTTTACGGGATCCATACAACAATAGCACGTAACTATAATCTGCCTATGAACATGATTATAGAAACTATATGAGAATGAGTGAAAGTACATTCCATCATGGCCACCGATTCTATAGACTCCGAAAACAAGATAAAAAAAATGCGACAGCAAAACGGCTGGCTCGATTGGAAGTAATGCTGACATTTTTAGCAACGGAGATAGAGAGAGAGAGAGAGAGAGAGAGAGAGAGAGAGAGAGAATTAGTCACAGGAAGAGTCTTGAACAGTAGCCATAACATGCGCGCAAAGTTCTAATCTAAGCGCAGAATTAATTACTTGTTGGGGGGGGGGGGGTGAGTGGGATTCGAACAGAAATGAAGTAACAGTTACTTAAACGGTCTACGAGAGAGACGAGAGAGAGAGAGAGAGAGAGAAGAGAGAGAGAAGAGAGAGAGACTGGTATTAAATAAAAATGAAATAAAAGTATTAGTATGAAGCACAATTGCCAATTGAACATTTGGGCAAATGACCTTGAAGAAAAGCTGGATTAAACACGAATATTTTTGTGAAGCCTTTCTTTCTTGCCCTGGTAGAAATTGTGTCTAGGAAGAAGTCCTATCAAAAAATGTTTGTCATTCAGTCGCAATTTTTATTTTACCCTGGGAACTATAAGAATATAGTTCAAGGTATTTGGTCTTAGTATAGAGAGCCACGACTGCTTATGCAAGTATTAGCGTATGTATTTGTATTATATATGTTATTTATATATATATAATATATGTATAAATAAAGGCAAAAGCCACGAATGAAAGTAAAACAATATGGTGAGTATTCATTGTTTCACATCCCTTCCTGGCTTTTAGCTTTATTTATACTACATTCACCACGTTCCAGTTTTTTTTTTATTATTAATTTATATATAGTATATATATACTGTATGTAGTGTATTGTATATATATGTATGTATATATTTGTATTTATATATTCAAATTGATAAGGCATTTGCTTACGTTAATTTATTTATTTAGGTAAGATCCAGTTACCTAACCCATTGGTTATGCTCAAGTTACAAAAATCTATGATAAAACAGTCATTTTAATTTTTATTTTATGGGGCCTCTATGATAAAGTAAGTCTGGCAGTGTCGTACCATTAGCACTTGCCTCAGATCAACGGGAACTGACTGATGATTTCGCTCAACACGGGCACGACCATTTCGCTGTTTTATCCGGTATATGAACCCGATGACATGCTTGCCCGCCGATCAGGCCCGCTCGTCTGGACATGCCTTAAGAAATATCTCGAGGCAGAGGGTCAGAGAGGGCTGTGACCTTGTTATAGGGAGGTGGAGGTGCCTCGAGAAGGAGCCGGGTGAGTGTAAGATGGCCTGACTTGCGTGCACACCTTGACCAGAAACCCTCGACGTAGCCTTAGTCATACTGTTCATTATATTATGCAAACAAGTATAGGAAGTCCTAAGAGGAGGATGAAATACTTTTCATTACAGGTTGCTTAGTCACCTACACATATTTATGACTTAGTTGTTTATGCAACACTGTAAAAATGAGCTAAAACTGTCAATTTTATACTTGACTGATTGATTTGATATTACGAAATTTAGGCTGTCAGGCCAAACACCGGGGCGCCTCCGGTATTTCAGCGATTGAGACAATGAAACGAAGGAGTTGGAGTGGTTGGTCAGCAAGATAAGAAATCCAGAAAATAAGGGAGGTGAAGTACAAGGATCTAAAGCTGGAACTAGGAGAAAACCTCACAGTTGCACTAAGAAATAATAGAGAGGTTGGACAGCAAGATTGAAGAAGGGCTAAAAAGTAGTTTTAGCTAAGGGCCGAAGGGACGCTGCAAACACTCTTTAGTAATGCCTACAGTACACCACGTAGGGTCCACTTATGGCATTGCCTCCCTGAATTTTTTTTTTTTTTTTTTTTTTTTTGCAGAATAATAAGAGATGCAGTATGAAGTTGTTCGGGTGTAAGGAATCAATTCTAGCAGCGTTGAGCGGGTAGGAAATGGAAAGGTGGGGGGAGGGGTTGTTGGGGGGAGGGGCGGTGGTTAAGATGGAAGGAAGGCTTGATATATGGGCGGTCGTTAACGAAGGAACGACGGCCTTGAGTTCTGTCTTCGGCATCCGGGAAAACTATCTTGTTTTTCAGTTCTCTCAGTTGCTTCTCTCTTCCGTCTTCCTTCCTTTTAATTCCCACACCTTTGCTCCTCCTTCTAAGATCTCTCTCTCTCTCTCTCTCTCTCTGTATATATATATATATATATATATATATATATATATATATATATATATATATATATACCATATATATATATATATATATATATATATATATATATATACATATATATATATATATATATATAAACACGCCACTGATAATGAGAAACCAAGGAGGAGAGAGAGAGAGAGAGAGAGAGAGAGAGAGAGAGACGAGAGAGAGAGAGAGAGAGAGAGAGTCGAATTTTTAATACTAAGTACTTTGACGTACTTTCCATCGCTGCAGTAACACATGCGTGTATAGTATACATTTACTTAATTATATATGTTGAGAAATGCACAAAATTCTTCCTTACGTATCTTTCTTTTTCATTGATCAAAGCTGTTGTACACATGGTTAAGAGTTATTCCAAGTCCAAAAGAGTATAAGAATGCTACATTCATAAATGAATAATATACCTCTTTGACCTTACGTAGATTCATGGTAATTCCTTGTAATCTCCTCTTCGTAACTTACCTTGTTTCAGGAGAATCTCTCTTGAATTTGAAATTTCAGAAACATTGTTTTTGACAGTGCAACAATAGTCATGCTATAAGTGATTCTTTGTATCGCAGGTTTC